>NW_019394160.1:0-122500 GCF_000648675.2 Cimex lectularius | reverse complement strand
TGATTTCTCCTGAAAGAATCGGTATAGTTCTATCTCCGCATCTTATTTATGTTAAAAAGGCCCGTATGTAGGCATCCAAGGAATCAATTTTCAATGAAATTGTAGTTCCTTCGTCTTTCGTTTTGAGAAATTTATAAATCTCATAACTTGCTTGAATTTTTTTTCTCAAGGTTTTCTAGCTCCATATTTAGCACACTTTCCAGTGTCCCAAGTTGTGACTCACCCCAAAATAGGTATTTCTTAGGCATGGTTAAACAACCCCTTCTTTTCACGCTAATAAATTAGATTTATTCCAATGAATTAACGTAAAAACAACATGCAATACTTAGACGTCTGGTCATATTGACTCTCCCTGAGTACTCGATATTTTTCGGGACACGGGTGCACCCACTCATTCTCCTAGTTACTTAATTTTTTTTTAGACGCCACAAAATCACCCATCAATTACTAGATATACTTCGGTCGGTGTTAAACAACTGCTTCCTTTCACGCTAATAAATTGCGTTTCCTCCAATAAATTAGCATAAACACAACAACCGATCGAAACGGTCCGGCGATACCTTCGAAACTATTTACAACTCAACACAAAAGGCCAATAAGTAAGATTTATTATTTAAAGTTGTTTATCGCGAAGAACAATATGGTGGATTAAAAATTAAATTCCTCAGACTAAAGAATTCATGAAATTCCTGGTTAAACCATTTATACATTCACTGAAGTTAAAAATAATCGGTGTCATTATTTCCGAACTCTTATTTCCCAGTGGTGCGGGGTGATAAGTTATAGCTGAGGTTAATAAAATGGCATGTCCCAGTTAAAAGCTTTTTATATTTCACCGACTGCTTAGGCAGGCGATAAACGAGCGGCAGTTATAAAGGTGAATAGCATGCAGTTGTCGATGAGAGGCATGTAATAAATTTTGTTTAGTACAATAGCAGAAATTAGTACAAATAAAACAACATTCAACATTTTTATCTTGACCTCCATTACAAATTTGCACGATTCGATAGAATTGAACAGCTGCATTAAAAGAAAAGTTTCTAATATTTCTGCGCATTAATTCTGCTTTATTTTATTTAAAAGAAAACAATGTTATTCGATGAAAACAAAGGCAAAATCTACGTTTAGAACAACAGGCAATGAAATATAATTAATACGTAAGAGATTTTCCTTTTACTTAACAGTTACTGAATAAGATTATTTTACAAGTATAACAGTGTCAAAAACAATATTGCCTCTTAATCCTCATTGCAAACATTATCAGAGTGATTAATTATCGGAGTTTGCAACTTATCCGATAATGTGGAATATTGATTAAACAACCTTAAACCCTAATTGGATAGGCTAAGTACTGTGTGACCCAAAATAAATTTAATTAATAAATATAGCATTGCAGTAGCCTGTTCTCTTAAGTAAGTCATCGTTAGTTGATCTCAGTATAGTTTGCGAGCAAGTCTATGGCACACGATTTGTTATTTCCATTACATTTGTTGTTACATTTGTGTTGGGCGTAATTTTTTAAAAAAATAATCCTAAAGAAAATATTCAGAATGGGAAAACGCCAAAGCCATGTCGATGATGTGTCATGATGGTTTTTGTTTTAGACGAGAAAAATCGCTGATTCCATCTTGTTTATGGTCTGGTGTTGATTTGAATTGATTTTCTTCGATAAAGGTGCCCATTTTTTTCTATGACACGCCAAGGGCTGTTCTGAAGAAGTGCCGTTTAAATCCATTTCACAGTCCATGCTTAAAACGCCGATAGGGATAAAGACATATAGGAATTCGGGCTGCATTTTTTATTTGTTTGTTCCGATAGCAAGGACGTTTAGGGAAATCGAAGCCGCGCTTTGGATCTTACACCCTTTTGAAAAATGCATTTGTTCTCTCGGCACCCAGCGTGTTCCGTACCCCTTCATTATACATCTTTCGAGCCCGTCCCGTCTTATGCATTTCGCAAGTTTTTCCGGATGGATCGAGGCCTATTTTTGACACGAACCTAATACATACCTAATACTTAATAACTTAATAAACGCGTAGCCGTGTTAAATGCCTCTAAACATACTTTGAAGAAGGTGCCGACCGTTTTTCAATTCCAAATTTTTTCTAATATACTACAGACGGTTACATCCAAGATATTCTGAGCTTAAGAAGGGCTAAACAAATTTGTTTGAACATTCTGAACGGATGGTTTGGTACATCTTGCCTTAATAAATTTGCAACAAGCCATCTATTACGCTATCTGAAGATTTTCGCCTTTTATGAATTTCGTGTGTCGAAAGATACCTTCCAGACCGTAACATCGTTTGTCAACTCTCTACTGTAAGAGCGTAACTTTTTTGTCGTAAATTCGGCGGCAACAGGGAAAATTAAAGGTTGATCGGACAATCGCTCCTACAGAAAAGTTGTATTTTTTCAATTTTAAACCCACATTACTCAAAAACTCTTCAACAAATTGAAATGGCCTTTTTTCATATTGTAGAACAATAAGAGTTAAACAATCGTAGCGAGCAAGCTTACAAACATCCAAAAGTTAAGTAATTGTTTTGTGTATAAATTAAAGTAATGCCAATTTTTCAAATATTCCTACTACGGATTCGTAGTATATTCAGAAAAATAAAACAAAAACAGATTATTTAATAGTCCAAATAGATTTGGAGAAAATCGTGCGGAAAAAAGACAACATTTCAGCCTATGTGTGACCTTGAGAAAATGTGAAATAAGGTAAAATATCAGAGTTTGATTTTTAAACAGGCAAAGAGTACAGACTCTCTTGAAAAAGAAACGTGGATCAATATTTGATTGATTTAAATAAAATAAATACGCAAAAACCGGCTGTTCATTTGCAAAACGGTCGCTACTTTCTTAAACCGAAGGAATAATAAGAAGAAATACAGTGTATATTTTGTTAGTGAATAAAAATATCTTGTTCCTATAAAGAATTGAAACACATGTATATCGTTTTTACATGTATTCTAAATTCGAGGAAGATAGGAAATATTTCCATTCCGCTGGCAACATCACGAGGAAGAAGTCCTCCCAAAAATAAAATAAAATGAAACGAAAAAAAAATAAAAGACCTACAATATTTTTATGTATCAATATTCCAACACAATAAAAATAAAGATGAGAAAAAATTTATCGCCAGTTTGGATTTATACTAGTCGATTTAGGGATTCTGTTTTATCAATTTACATTATTACGATAGTTTGACTCAAATAGTTCATAAACTTGAAGTACTAAAATATTTAAATAAGCTAATAAAACGTAAATGGAAAGGTCAAGTTACTGTAGCGCTAGGTAACAATTCTGTCTTTGGCTCAGATTTCTGTGATAGGTATTTTCTCTAATTTAAATGTTGTATTAGGTACTACTTATCGCGGTTTCGTACAATTTCTGTTCTGTTGTTTAATTAAAAATCTAACACACCAACCATCGCATTACTGTCCCGGACGAGGGATCAAACAAACGGTGACCTGAGAATCGACAATACCTTTCATTCATATTCTTCTTTATTCAAATGCAATGAGCTATGCTGAGATTCAACCCATAACTGATGTGGAAAATACGAGTCCGTTGTCCTAGCTACTAGGGCACCGTGGTACCATATTTACTGCTAGTAAAATAAATAATCGCTAATTATACAAGCGATTATTAAGGGTATCAACCTCCTCGTGTCATTTCTTGTTTTCTAACTAAAAACTATTGAATCTAAAAAGAAAATTAATCAGTGTTTTTTAGCTTAAGCGCAACTTTCAAAGATTGATAATTACAGATTTTTAACATTTTTCATTAAAAAATTAAGATTTTTAACATTTTCATTTAAAAACATCAAAATTTTTAACATTTTCTTTAAAAAAAATCAAGATTTCAAAAAATAACTGACATTTTCAATAGCAGATTTATCAAGTTGGATTTCATGAAAATTGCTAAGAACCAAATGAAAACAGAATAAAAAACGTTAGATATTGAAAAAAGTCATATTAAATCACATAAAAGAAAGAAAAAACTTTGCTGAAAATTAATTTTCGTTAACCACTTCTATTCGGTTTATACTACTTAAGCCAACTGGGTAATGGGTTATTTAGACATAAAGTTAATGGAAAAAAATAACGTTAATCAATTTTTTTAATCAATTATCTAAGCTTCTCTTAACTACATAAATTATGTTTCAATATCATGGCGAAGTTTTTTGTTATGTAATATCTTTCCTTTTTCTAAACTAGTGATTGCGAGGGTTTTTGCCATTATTCATAAAATCTAGATGTATAATCTAATCTCTCTATAGACCTATAATCTAAAAAGTAGAGCGTATGTTAAACAAATATTGTTTATTTCCGTTTTTTCGGTTGAATGGATTTTGATAAAGACAAGGTATAAACACAAGTACGTTCTCAATGTTGTAAAATGGGACCTACAATCTCGGTTCATAAACACATTTTCATATCAACCACGTATGTTTATTTCATTGTCTTGTCTAAGGACTATATAGACGATTTCTTGTTAGGAACTACGAGAGTTTTGAGAGCGCGTTTCATTGTTAATTCTGGTTTGATAGTTAATTCCCCCTGATTGTTCATTACTTATTGGTTTGGTAAAGGTGCTCTGATGCACCACAGATAGCTCGTGGAACAATTTAATTTTACATAGTACACTGGGAAATTATAATAGTTTTAAATTTAATTTTTTTTATAAATTATAAATTATTTATAATTCCGTGCAGTGAATTTTCCCAGGTCACCCTAGATTCAGACGGATTTGTAATCATTGCTGCATGAGTACTGTTTTAGTTTTTGAAAATGTATTTTGTGTTTGTAACAAAAGTTTGTTTTTCGATTAATTCTTAATTCTTCTTCGTAAAAGGATACACAAAATCCTAAAATTGTTCCAGACATACGTAAACTTAGTTAATGTATGTAATATATAATAAAACGGTTTAAATAATCACGATTAAAAATGCAAATATAAAATAATGTATTTAAAATTGAGGTGTGTTCAAAAAGACAAATCATTTCCTTTACATGCGAAAGGGGGACTGTTTAAAAAACTACTGTTTAGTCAAAACAAGCAGGACGAGAATGAGGAACATGCACATTACTCAATTGAACTCTGAGCTCGCTAATCTCTTGTATCAAACGGGATAAACTAAAATTAGGTTTATGCTCACGTATAACACAATCTGGCTGCAAATTTCATCCAGCTCAATACTACTCTGTCTATAAAAAACCGACCACCTGGTTGGTAAAAAGTACAAAAATTAACATGTCCCCGAATTTTTGAAGATGAATTGATCACTGAAGCTAGGAAAACTTTAAAAAAGCAATCTTGTTCAGCGTAAAATTTTCTAAAAAATGAGACGTATCTCAGATCCTTGACTTAAAAGGCTGAAAAAATATGCATTTCCAAAGTTGGAATTTTTTGTGGTCCGTTTTTTCCCCATTTTTGGACAGTGTATATCGAAGAATCAAGAACAAATTGTTACTAGATATAAAGATTTGTATGTGATTTATTTTCTTACATCTTGGTTAAAATTCGTCCATGATGTGACTAAAGATTAAATAATTCGAACATCACATTTGAAAATAGTTTATTAAGCTTTAGCTTATCACACAATCTGAACTAATACAGCAGTTGGTTTTACTTTATACAGTTCTTTCTTGGAAAATGGCCGATTTTACATTCCAGTTGTCATAATTCAATGAGAAAAAATGCAACATTAGCAAGTATGTAAAAACAATTATCATTCGTCTACACTGTATAAATTATGAAGTTATGCATATACCACAAGTTGTACGGAACCTTGCAATTGTGAGGGCAAAGAAAGCTATTCTTCTCTATAATCGAACCACTCCACACTGATGCGGTTTTGACAAAAAACATTTAAACAATTTGAAACATTTAACATTTTACATGTTCGTTTGGGAATATATATATATATATATATATATATATATATCAGAAATAAAATATTTTCCTGAGATTAGTATTTTTTAACTTGAAAATAATTTGAACGTTGGAAAAACGTTTGTCTATTTTTCACTGAATTGAAACTGTAATTTCTAATAAGGTATACATTATTTTTACAATTCCTAAGCTGTAACTATTCACAATCATCTACAAAATGATTTATACATTTAAAAATATATTGATAATGTCCAGAGAAAAACTTAATTTTAGGAAAAAAATTGAAAAATTGTTAATTCGCGTAGAAAAAAAGGTTTAATGAAATTGTGGTTTGATGATCATGGTATGACCTGATTAGTAGATTTTTGAGCTTATTTCTTTTGTAGTTTGTTCGCAATACGACGGTAATATTTACTCTTATAGGGTCCTCTATTTTCTTCGTCCCGGATAAATTTGGTTCGGAAACTGTCAAAAAGTTGGATTTGAAGACAATTAAAAAATACGGAAATTTGCAGGTAAGAGTGTGCCAAAAAAGCACGAATATCTAATACCAATTTCAAAAAGAAATAGCAGGATGTATACGGGGATGCTGTGGAGGGCCGCCATCTTGCTGGGGGGTGGTTTGAAAAAATTCTGAATAAATAATAAAGAAAACAAATTGTTTTATCAGTTTTTAAAGTCTATAAAAATTCAAAAGAGTTTAAAGAAAAATGTTTAGAAAAATATGTACTTTTCTTCTGCAGCTATGAAAGATAATGAAATATTTTTTCCAAAAATACTTTCAGTAAGTCCAACTTGAAACGTAAACTTAACCTAAATAAAAAAAAACTTGCTTTGTTTTTAGTTAAATAAAACTGCCATTAACTTGTTTATTATGATAAAAAAGACTGGAGCATGATTAAAATTGGATTTGTTGAATCGAGCTGAGGTGTAGTAATAACAAGAAACAAACTAAGAATTTATTTATTGTTTCAACTATGTATTATCACTTTGCATAATTTATTAATACTATATGTAACAAATAGAATAATGTAATTCCTGTCACAAAGGAGTGCTTTATGGCCAACTACACGAGGGTCAAACACTTTTTTCATGTTATGGAAAAATAAAAAGCCATGGGCTGTCGGAATTCGAACCCAGAAGCGTTGGCATGGAAAATAAGTGTCATAACTTGCCTATCGGCCACCAGATTCATTAAAATAAAAAAAATCAATAAATAGTATATTCAATAATAATCATCGTTCAAAATAAATATTGTATTAATTGTTGTACGTATTTATTGGGTTTAATAAATACATTTTCTATAAATTACTATATGCCCTCACAGGGAAATTATAATATACAATGGTGAAATATTAAACAGGATATTGCAAGCTCTTCGTTTTTAAAAGGTCGTTGAAAGTGTTTTAAAATGCTTTCTCAGAATACCGAAGTAATTGATGTTAACGAATAAATTATTTAGATAAAGTGAAAAAATAGAGGGAAAAATAAAGAATAAAAACTAATAATAAAAGAACTCATTAGTTTATAATCCCACTTAATTTAATTGAAAACCGATTCAAGACGTATTGAACGCTTTACTATTTCAACGTGATTATTATCAGGAATGAAGACAGTTTCAAATGCAGGGAGCAACAAATGGCTAGCGTCTTTGAAGTTGGGGTGAGCCTTTAACCGACTACCCCCTCACTCTAAATTGTTTGAGTTGTACTTAACCGGCTATTCCGCTGGTGCCAAACAACTTCAGCCCGACAGAGCAAATACCACCAGTAAAACATCTGGAATTAACTTCAGGAGAAATTATGCAGATTAATTTAATTCTACTGGAGAACTGTTTCGATTACACAGACACAGATACTACTGTACTATAACGAGCGGTGTCGCAATGATGACCGAGGAGTAATCAAACAAAAATTCATTTGAAGAATAATTTATTTTTGTTGTATGCAATACAACTTTGTAAATATTTATTTGTGTTACTAGCAAGTAAAACATACATTTTTAATAAAACTAAAAAAACTTGAAGAACCAAGAAGCCCAATACGTATGGCGAGCCAAGACCGCTATTTTAGGAGCCACATTTAAAGGAAAAGACCAGGCTACATGTTCATCGCCCCGCAGATACCAAGAAAAGATTTCAGAATAATCTATTTCAGATTATAAAAAAATCATTGGATACGGTAACTTGTTGGCAGCTCCATTGTTACCCACTCGGCTAACATCAAGTTTAAATCAACCTGAAGATCTTTGAAATCAGCATTTTTTAATATAGTTTAACCTATAGTGCAACATTCTTTGACAACTTTTGGCAATTTTATCACTCCAGGAAAGCATTTAAAGGTTGTTATACCTCCGTTATCACTCACTTTCCGGCAACGTCAGACTTGATCTAAGAAGTCTTCAGTTAAGTCAATTTTTAATTATTTTTCCATGTTGCCACCTTAAAATAAAAATTACCATCGTAATTATAGGGGTAGCGGACCACAGGGCAGCGTATTTGGACCTCATTTAAATCACGACTTCACCCTCCTTGTATCCTTTGCGACGATACAGCTGTACTATCCTCTGATCCCGATTTCCCATTAGCTTCGGAGGAGCTGCACAACTTAATGGAAGCAAAAGCACCCATCTATCATTTACCCTTCGAAAAAAAAAAACCCATCACACAATAATATTCTATAATATATCTTTCCCAAAATTAGATCTAGGCTCAAGATTAACTTGGAATCAACACACACGCCTAAAATGATATGAATTAAACAAACGTTCCGGACTACTCTACAGACTACGGGCACACAAATCTTTTAATTAAAAAATAAATAAATAAACAATAAATAAATGAAAAAAATAAAGGCACGATAATCTAACGTATCTAATCGAATAAAAAAACAACATGACGATCTAACAGATAATATTACAAACAATCTGAATATACGACTAAAAATTGTGGGGCACCGCTAAACCTTCCAACGTCCAAACAGTTCAGTCTTTCCAACCCAAAGCCTTCAGAACCATGAACTATCTTCCTCGGATATCAACCGACACAATGACTCTTTCGTGAAAAAAAATAATCCTCAAAACATTTTCTATTTTCAGCAGTAAACTCTCATCTCACCCCAATCGCGTGGCCGAAACCTGATCCAATGTAATATGTAAAATATAATGTTCGGGGTATGTGATATACTGTGCTCTTAGAGACTATTTCATCCCCCGTTCCGATAGCACACCGGTGACTCCTAGTTTTTCAAGAAATCTGATTAGTAGGCCCAGTTTCAATGGTTAAATTTCGTTTACGGTTACTTTACACATCCCAAAACACTTCCTCCTGCGGGCAATTGTGGCGCCACATTTAGTAGTGTATTGGTGTCTTTTCTGCTTATTTGCATAATCTGTACGTGCCGTGTTGGATAATAACCTTCCTCAGATTCCCATTCGTTCTGCAGTGTCCTGTTGATATCCTGTCAGGATTCGAAGTTTTTTACTGCTTCCTTTGCTGCATTCTGTTGATTCTTTCCTTCCCACATTTTGCTAGTACGGTTCTTAAATTGTTTATGTCGAATGAGTGAATTCTACTGTTTCCTCATTTTTAGAGTGCTTTTTTGTCTATGATACTGTGATAAGTTCATGTGAATCCCTATGCCACAGTAGAGCTCACGACCTATCAGTGGTATATAAGCCCTCACTTTGCCAGGGCGTCCGCTCTCCCGTTACTTTCTACTCCCACCTGTCTTGGGACCAGGCAGAGGGTGCTTCGTTTGCATTGCTAATCTATTTAGTTTAGTTTTGCAATTCAGCACCAATTTTTAGCTAATGATTTATGAACTTAGTGCTTTGTTTGCTACATGGCTATCTGCCACGATAAAATGTGCCTCGCGACCTACTAAACGAGAATTAGCCCTTAATTTGTCAAAATTGTAAATCAAGCCCATTACATAATGTAAATAAGATACATATTGTAATAAATATAAAAACAAAGATGTATAAAAAAAAACATATTATGCGCCATTCTGCAATAAATGTTTTCCACATGTATGTTAAATTATTTGATATATCATTAATCTAATTATAAACTGGACTGGAAGGTTCTCAATGTTTGTTAAAACGACGCAATCAATGGAAATGTTTGTAAAATTATATTAAAATGGGACTCTATAATTTTTTTTGGTCAAACATCATTTATAGAAAAATGAAAAATTTTATTTAAAAAAAAAATCTAGGCATTAATGAAAAATATAAATTTTCAGATTATAAATCACATTGATATATAAATAAATACACATATTAACAAAATGACTGTCCACAGTAATCCGTTTTAATGTAGGATTCATTCCATTTAATTAGACCCGATTAATAATCACCGTCGAAGTCGTTGGAACGGTTTTGTGCGGATATAAGAAAATTACAGAGTTCATAGACAGAGCCTAAGCTAAAAGGATAATATCCCTTGACGTTTCCTGTTCGGTGTATTAATCCTTGACCGTCAAGGTTTAACCCTAACGATCGTCCCATCAACTATAAACATCAACATACGCATGTTAATATCACAGTACATAAATTTAGGTTTAATCGGATTATCCTTTAAATCTGCAAATTGCAATGTAATACTGGCTGATTGGCCTGACGGCTATGTTCATGGAAATAAATGATGTAATATGAACATATATTTAAAAACAAATGGAAATATTGTAAATAAATAATTTCTGGAAGCAGCACCCAATTGGAAATTGCGGTAAAACGGACTGCAATTGGTTTAGAGCTGGGCGTAAACGTGTTTATGGTTCCGAACTGCAACTGGGAGAAAGAGAAGACCTGCAAACTATGTTAAGCTTAGGGATTGAACGTAGACAACTATGTGAAATTTTTATCTGGTCCCTGTTCTCATGGATAGTTTATGACTGTTCTTTTCCATAATTTACATCGAAGGAAGAGAGTTACCATACCAAAAATCATAATTGAAATTAATCATAGATTGTCCTTTTAGTCTATGAGTAATAATGTTTGGTTAATCAAAGAATAATGGGCGGCTTTTAGGTTTGAAACTCATTTATGATGAGAGAGTAATCCAATTTTGTTATTTATTTACAACATAAAGTGTAATCAGACGAAATAAATTAAAAATATGAATTATAATAATTCAGAGTTGAAAATTATTGGGTTGTCCGGAAAATAATGCAGGATTTTGGTATTAAACAAAAAAAAAGAAACTAGTTACTTTAAAGCAATGTTCTTTAATCAAAATAATTTCCCATACTCTCAATACATTTCTCCCAACGTGTTGGTAACTTATTAATTCCGTCTGAGTAGAATTCAGAATTTTTAGAATTGATAAAGTCAATAAATGCATTTTCCAGTTCCGTTTGATTTTTGAATATTATGTGTTCTAAGTAGTGGTCCAGGTGTCTAAAAAAATGGTAGTCAGTAGGCGAGAGGTCCGGAGAGTAGGGTGGGTGAGGCAAAGTTTCATAGCCAAGCTCCAATAATTTTTGTGACGTTACACGTGACACATGTGGTCGAGCGTTGTCATGCAACAAAATGGGCCCTTTCCGATTGACCAAAGAGGGCTTCATTACTGCCAATTTCTGATGCATGGTATTAATTTGGTTACAGTATGATTCAGCATTGATGGTTTCGCCAGGATTTAAGAAGCTGTAGTGTATTAAACCAAATGAAGCCCACCATACCGTAACCATTACCTTTTTTTGATGAGTTGGGGGCTTTGGAAAATGTATTGGAGCTTCTCCTTTGTCGAGCCACTGTCCAGAACGTCTAGTGTTATCGTAGAGAATCCACTTTTCGTCACATGTAACAATTCTGGCCAGAAATGGGTCATTTTTGTTTCGACAAAGAAGTGATGCACAAACATCAAAGCGCTGATTTTTTTGGCGATCGTTTAATGAGTGTGGAACCCAATTTTCGAGTTTTTTCACTTTTCCAATCGCCTTGAGGTGGTCAGCGACGGTCGTTTTACTGACTTTGAGTTGCTCTGCACCCACCACTGATCGCAGAACATCATCATTAAGAGAGGAAGGCCTTCCACGACCTTCTTCATCTTCAAGGCTGAAATCTCCCTCCCGAAATTTTTTAAACCACCTTTGCACAGTGCACTCATTAACACAACCCTCGCCCCAGACTTGGTTAATGTTTCTAGCCGTTTGGGCTCCGCTTCGGCCGAGTTTAAACTCGTAAAAGAAAATCGTACGAAATTCTCGCTTTGACATTATAAGGATGACTGAATTATTTCCAAGTAGCGGAATGCTACAGAGGTAAACAAACAATATCATTTGGAAGAGGATTAATAAGTGTTGACATTCATACAAATGAGTAATCCTGTAAACGTAAACAGAATATTTTATATAGATTTTTTTTAATGAAAACTTAAAATCCTGCATTATTTTCCGGACAACCCAATACTTTATGCTGCTCAACTTTTACTTTGTAATTTCTTTTGTTTTTCTATTATCACTGGTTTAGTTTTTCAGAAGCGTTGAAGCATTTCGACTTGCCCAGTGTGCCGAACAGAAAAACCCTGCGGGTAGGGAGACCAAAATGATCCGTAACTACCAAATTATAGTAATAATACATCGGATTACAAAAAATACATCCGCCAGGAAAAAAAATAATAGGACGATACAAAGAACATATCGTTTATGGACTGACAGGGAAAATCAAACCACGGGGACAAACGTCATAGAAAACCATCACGAACCCTCGACAGTACAAAAAAGCATGAAAATAATGCACTAGGTACAAAAAGAACGAAAACTGAACGTACTTGATAACTTGGAATATACTGACATAACATTTTTAATATTAAAAAACACATAAACACACAAATTATGAAGAATCAACACAAAGACTTCTACCAAAGGAACCGCCGATATACGGACCCAAACACTTCACCCACTTGTAAATGAGACGACTTCACGTCACAGAAATCACACAGACTCAACACTGATCCTATACAGCAATCCTTTCCCCGCATAAACATCCAGTCATCGTATACATAAACCTTCAAAACCATTTGGAGTGTCTCGTTGTTTGGACCAAAAAGGTGGAGAATTAAAATAAATGAAAAGACGTGCCAATACATTAACTTCCCATTCAGACGAATAACACTACCTCTTGTTCACTTTAACGGGATTTTATATTATGTGTATATATAGATATGAACATATGAACAAGAATGATTTAGTATAGATTCATTACTTTAAATTCATTGGATAATTTTTTGTATTATGTCTATACGGTTTAAGTAGAATAATTCTAAGAAGTGAGCTTACAGTTACATCCGCAGTCTTAATTTATTAGTACCCACCGCAGGGAACAATACGATAGCCTATTTTAGATTGAAAAAGTGATACAAGTATCATATGCATAACTAAATATTTTTCCAGAGAATTTAATTTTCAAAAAATCATTAATATATAAAAGGAACAAGAATTATAAACTGTTTTATCCTTTCTGACTGGAGTTCTGTTTGATAAATATGATTGAAGGAGTTCTAGGGGGATATCTCGTCTTGAACTACATAATGGTATTACTAGGGATTTTTTAAAAACATATGGATAATACCAAGTGAATAACCTAAATTAAAAAGGTGAACTAAAGTGGAATTATAAATTTGGAAATTTGCTAAGAACAAAATTATTTAAAAAGCTATCATGAAAAGTATGATTATCTTCCAAGCAATTAAAAAGGAGTTCAAGTTCCGTACAGGTTATTTGCCTTAATGTAAATAGTGTAAATGTAAATGGTGTTGTACCAGTTTCTTCTCTCAAACAGTACCAATTATGATCATAGTTGGAGATTTCAAATGCACTGTTTTGAATTTCCATATAATTCCATATTCTCACCAACACATGAAAAAAAGTTGTTAAATTCATTTGCGATTTTAAATTGTCTGTTACAGCGATCAGAATAAGAAAATAATTTCATTAAAATGCCCTCATTATGTTTATCATTAGTTGCTGACCTAATCAACACCCAAATCTTTTCAGGATCGTCTTCAGAATCAGCAACTATATGTTTAAAATGGTTATATTAAGCGTTTTTTACTACTTTACTCAAAAGAAGTGTTCTTTATTGCCTTCCTGTATAATTTATCCCTATTTCTCACTGAGACCAAAATACCTCTCGTGTTCCATCTCTTCATTTTGACAAACTTTTTTTTAACTTTAACAAAAATAAGGGAGTTATCAATATAATAACTTAACAATCCAAAAATATCTGATACGCATTATAAACAGAATCACTAACTTCATATATTTTGTTCCATCTTACACTTTCCCAAAACCTAAATAATAAATCATAACTAATAATTTGTTTATACCTAATATTAGATTGAGCTTTGAATTATTTGATTTAATATCTTTAATGGTAAAAATAATGGTGAAATTGTCGTAATACATGTTTGTACAATAAAACTATTTAATAGCTGAAAATGATACCCCTTAATAAATACATGATCAATCAGTGATTCCTGAGTGCCTGTGTTGGTTTATTGAATACAGAACCGTGAGAAGCTAACACATTAAAGTATCGATAAATTATTGGAAGTTAGCAAATTCATGTTCATACCTCCACATATAATGTGTTTACCAAAATCGAATAAGCATAGAAATTGATTCATGCTATCAGTAAATAGATTCACGTTCGGCTTCGTTAATAACATTTCTTCTGGTAAAATGATAGAAGATTCTAATTTCATAGCTCAAGTAATTATTATTCCATGTTTCTGTAAGTATAATAATATCCAAAAGTTCAATATGTTTATTAAAGTAAATTAAAAATTAATCTAGATTATGGTTTAAATTCATTTTATTGAAATTTAAAATTTTTAAATCACGCAACTTTATATTATTTATCAGTTCAGCACTATGAATTTCACAGCTAAGGGAAGATACAAGTTGTTGTTGTAAGAAATCAGCCATAAAAGAAAGAGGAGAAAAACTTGGCACGGTATACTGAATGGCAAAAGTTTACCAGAAAAGAAATTAAAAATGTTTTAATAATAAGAAATAAAACGGCAAATAAACAGAAATGGAAAAAGTGAGATTAAACAAAGCAATGAAAAACAAGGTTCAAAAGACATGTTACACACCTGAATATGACAATTATCAGACAATAAACAAAATGGAAACATTTACATAAATAAATTTAATTTAAATTTTAAGTTTAAATTTTTTAAGTCTTCAGCGCAATTTATATTTGTAATTGAAGAATTTTCATCTTTTTTCAAATGTGTATTCTTATTTTCAATCAACAAAAATTTACTTCTGGTGTGTAGATCCGGTTTTTGCTTTGGGTCAAAAGCAATTGTCGATTTACTTATTATCCATAGTTATATTAAGGCGGCCAGTACTTTTTTAGTATAGTAATGCCCATGGCATCTGCATTAGTATCTCGAGGAATTCTTCTTATTACTAATGTAGATAGGAGTTTTTTTTTTTTCATTTTTAACCATTGAGAACTCTAACTGTAATACTTTTTTCCTTAAAGCAAGGTTATCATTTTCCAATTTTTTCTATTTTAGAGAAACAATCATTTAATTTTTTGGCATTGTGTAGCAATTTCATTAGTAGCACCAGTTAGTTTATTGTGTAGTATATTAATAGATTCGCCAAAAATTTTCTCAAATTTTAGAAAATAGTTCAGATCTCAATTCAGTCAACAAAAAAGTGATGTCATTCGATTCATCTTACGTATTCCTTGTAGTAATTTATAGAGGATTTGCATTTCCGGTATTTCTTAAACTCCACTACAGGTCGATATCTTATCATTTGATGTCCACGAAATCTCCTTAAAAATGTAGATTGCATTTAGCCCACGGCATCTTTAATACCGTGCGAAAACATTATAACCTTCTACGGTCTAAGGAGCTCCTATTTTCGTCGGACTCACCGGAGTAACTGATGATTAAAAATATTAATTCTGATAACTATTCATACCGCAGACCATTCAATAATGCCACGGCAAACAATTAAAGACTACCATGTTACTATAATATTTGGTAATTAGTCCTAGTAATTAGTGGAGGTCCGAAGTCGTCGAATGTAATGTACAATATGCTGCAAGTGCCTTTAATCAGTTCTCTAGGAATATAAGTGACGATAGTTTGTAGAAATCATGTTTTCTTTCATCATTGTTTCTTTCATCATTGGTAATTAGTATTTTCGATTTCCATATACCTTATTTTATTATATATGTATACAATTATCTATCTCTTATTTCTCCATTCATCAAATATTGTGTATACTCATACAACAATAGCGTTAGAAAGAAGCCCTTTTAATATGAAAAAAATTCATCATTTTTTTCATTGTAAAGTACGCGTTGAAATACGGGTGTAATTCCTTTCTCCAGAGGAGCGCCAATTGGAGTTTATATTTAATATATGTTCCCCCACAAAGCTTTGCACGTTTTGTCTGTAGAGAAAAACGGAGATAAAAACACCATTTAAACGTTGTCTGCAAGTTATTTAACGCTTGAGCAGAACGGCTTTCCATCCGTCATTAATTCCTACGTTGAAAGGGGAAGAAACGTCTTTCCAATGTGGTGTAAAGTATAATTCCCATATATAAAACATAAAGAGACCCTTCCTAGTTATTTTTTAACTAACTATTACAAAGGTGTGGTGACAAGGTGTAAATATATTAGCAAAGCTTTAGGCGTCAAAGGAGATTATCGGGAAGGGTTCGAGAAATACTGGAGACGGTCTGTCAGATCAACGCGCGTTTTACCGGAAAATATTCTTTTCTTCATGATAGAAATGTACCTTGTTGACACCGATATCCTGATCGACGAAACTGAAAAAAAAACCTACATTGCGGAATGTGAAATGTAGCGATTATTATATTTTTTACCGCTTCGACATATCTGTCACGACCATCACAAATGACTATATGCCATCAACCACCATTGATTTAGTGGTGGTTTTACGAACGAGCAGTTCAGCATCGCAGTATGGTAGGGAAGCTCTGGAGCTTTTCTAAACGTCTCTAATGCCTGGAGCTTTTAACTTGTTCTCCAATGTATTTTTAAAAGTTGATCCTCTCTTGTTCTGCAATGTCAACATTATTGATGTTTTTATGACGAGTTTTCTTCTGGCGGGTTGGGATCCCTCACACACTTCTTGTTCTTGAAGTTTCTTGATGAAATATCGCCCTTAATCAAGTGCAACAAATCGTCAATTGACATTATGATATAATTGAAAAGTTTTGGTTCGTAATCACGTGATTCGTTAGGGAGTAACGAACATACTACTTGTGAATCTATCTCTTACAATTTTGTCGCTGTTAGTTTATAGCGGCGATAGAGATACCACAGACAAACGACTTCTTCGGCTTCCATCGTAAAATTGCCCTTATCCAAGCGCTCCATGTGTACGCCACAAGCGCCCGTTTACGCGTGATCGACCGTGCGATTCAACGCCCCGTGTACTAAGCCTTAGAATAACCAACATGTTAGATTTTATCTATTTCGAGGTAATTAATGGCCTGGAATATAGAAGTGAAAAGCAGGCCGACCTTGTTTATTAAATTTAAAATTTATGATTTGTTAAAGGGAATAAAATAATTTGTAGATACTATATAATGAAATATGAATTTAGTTCAATTGAACAATAAATTACCTTATTGAAATTGAACGCTGTTTTTCAAAGCTGTATACCATTGAGCTTAGTGCCATATTTATTGCCTGTTATTTTCAAATGGTTGGGTTGGTGTCGAAATTGAAACATATCAAATCCACTATGACGTCTGACCTACTTCATATCTAAACATTTAAAATTTATACTTGAAGCCTCTTACATCTCGCTTAATGTTTTTCAATTATATTCGCTGTCACGTAAACCCTTTCATTCCCTAGATCTGAGATACGTTGATGAATTATTGCTCTGAAGGACCAATTTTTAATTGAGCCTAATTAGCAAATTGAGATAATAATTATAAAGGACCATCATTAGAGTTAATCTTCTTCTAATAGTGTGTCATATGATCGTGGATCTTTTATCTTTTCTTCTTTAATTTTTGTTCTAAAGTTATATGAATTTCTCTCTCAGTTTCTCCATGATGTTTGAAGAGGTGATGAACCTGAAATTTTGATCTGCTTATCTTCGCTTGGTTGGTTAGATTTTCCTTGATAATGAACGACGAAATTGTGAAATATAATAATGTTAGGACTTTTTTTGTTGAGTTTTCTTCTCAAACTAGTACACCAACCGTATAAATTATTTAAAAATTTCCCCTACTAATGACCTTTATAGAAATGCATTTAATTTGTAAAGGTAAATTATCATCAACATAAAACAAAAAAAGGACTTCAAGATTTTGAAACTTATAAAAAAATAATGATAAATAGTAAACAAAACATCCTTTTTCATTCAAATTAACCCTACAAAAATTAAATTAAATGTTAAAAATGTCCATCGTTGTTGGGGATGCAAGCAAAACATGCGCTTTATGGAATAAAGTTGGGAAAGGTTGAAGTACCCTGAAAAGTGAAATATCTCCAACACAATTGCGAATCAAACTTTCGACAACAGTTACTTTCTAGTCCAATTTGAGATGTAGCATAACCTCCTGAAATACTGATGTCTGTTCACGAGACACCCAGTATAATTCTGATAAGTGTTCTGCCTTTTTTTAATCATCGCAGTTTATTTATTTAGGTATTTTTTTGCAGAATGCAGAATTGAAAAATTATTTTTTCTAGCTTATCTAATTTTTGGGAAATCTTCACTAGTAAGTTGATAACAACCCGTTATTGTAAATTTGACCCGAAAACCTTGAGTAATGATAAATCACTAATCTTTGTTTCGAATCGAAAAGAATCGAATTTTAACGTGCATAAATTACTAAATTATCTTAATTATCATAAGTTGAAAATTTGGCTGGTTTTTCTCCTACTTACTACGATACCGGATATTATGCTACGGGTAACAGTCACCTGGAAAAGAGAAAAAATTATTAACATTATTTAGAAAAAAGAAGTATTTTTAGCTTATTACTAGTTTATGTTATTTAATTATTCTTTAAAAATTAAAACCAAAAATTTCCATTAGAAGAAATTTAAGTAAAAAATATCACAACCGTGTGATTTTTGAATTTTACGAATACAGATGGTTTAAGAAGACTTTTAATAACTCTTTAATAACTCATCATTGTTGGCATGCTTCCACAATGTGTTTGTAGAAAATTCTAGGTTATCTTTCAATTAATTGAAGTTTTTAGTTGAGATAAAAAAGTCAGAGTCACGAGCGGGATTCGAACCCACGATCTTCGGCTAGATACGCCGCTGCTCTACCACTTGAGCTATCGTGACGAAGATCGTGGGTTCGAATCCCCTCATGACACTAACTTTTTTATCTCAACTAAAAACCTTAATTAATTGAAAGATATTAATTGGTCAAGCGGACCACGAAAACTAGTGAATTGTAGGTTATGTTGACCTTCTTCCAAAACAGTCGGATTTAGCATTTCAACGGTTGTAGGGGGTTGATCGCGTGTGATAGTCACAAACGAGTTCGGTTGGGTCTTGCTGGCTACTCTAACGTCGCCTGTCGTGTTCAGGTACTAAAAATACATGTTGAATTATTTGGCCGATCATTTTCATGTTTGAAATAATTTATAGCCTAAGAAAGGCATAAAATCCACTGTATGATCGTTTAGGATCATCTCCAAATCCATAGGCATTTCCTGGGATTGACTGCTTCCATGTATCGATCTCCAGGTTTTTCCAGATTTTTTCACGATCGTATGTATACTTAAGGTCCAATCTCGTTTCATCATTGAATGGAACTTCTTTGGTGTTCTTCTTGGAATGATTGGTGTTCCTTTGCAAATTTTAGTCGACGAGTTCTGTGCTGAGAAGGTTCTTCTTTCACGGGCCTTATTGATCTAAGGTTTGTCTCTCTTAGTTTTCTTCTTAAAGTTAATCCGAGATTAATATCCAACAAATTCCAGGGATCAAGTTTTTAATGTTAGCATCTATTGAATTGCGCTTCTGGATTGCTTGCAATTTACTAAAACGGACGTCTATGGAAATGGAAATTCTGGGACGACCTGAATTGTGTTGCTCTGAGTTTAGTTGCCCAGTACCTTTGAATGCTACTTGAAACTGACGAAAAATGAATACCAAGGCGATTAGAGAAGTAGATCACTGATTTTCCTTTTTTATGGAGTGTGATGATTCTGACTAATTCATCGTGACTTAAACAACTTAATATGACAAAAACAAAATTAACACTGTAAATAAAATAGTTAGAAATTGCAACACAACATAAAAACCGACTGAAAGGCACGTTAAAATGAAACAATAAACACTTCGTTATGATTAATCATACATGCTTCTTATGAAACAATAGAATTACTATATATTATGAAAAAGGGTTTACGTTAAGACCAACAAATAAAAAAATATAGAGATTTCTAGGTGTTATCATATTTTTTGGAGTGTATAGCGGTTTCTTGAAACACATGAATTTTTACATTGAATATTAAGTAGGTTTCTATGAGTGATTTTTATGTCAAATTTTACCTCTAGAATTGAGGAAAATGGACTTGTTTAGTTTTGAGTGGAGCTATTCTATCAGTTGCAACCGATGGACAGAAATTATTGAGATTTTATCAATTTGATGTCATCGTTTTTAAAATGCGTTTTTTGTATGCGTTTAAAAACTTTACTTCTTTTTATTTTAAAATAAAAATTTCCTTTAAAGGCAGCATCACGAGAAAAATTTCAATTTGGGTAGGATTATAACTTTTAGAAACTTCCATAATATTTTCATAAAATTGGTCACAAAAATAAAAGGACTTGATATTCTAAAAATAAAACTATTGTGTACCAACAAACAAAAAGTTTAACAAATTTGTTTTTAATTGCGTATTATATGAACTTCTATGATAATTTAGAACCTAGATGATAACAAGTGTTGTTAGTTAAACACGTAAGTTTCAGAAAGAGCTGGATTTGAGTTGGACAGTGCGTTTGTTACCTTCTAACTTTCAGTCGTGTTCAAATCCTTTTGTGATTTATAATTCACTCATTTTCCTAAAGAACCCGATGCCTGCCAAGGAAACCCCAAAAAGAAGGAAGTAGTCCAAAAGGACTATTTAATAATTTTACTAAATGAATTATTACGGTGAACGAATCCCCAGACGGCGTTATGTTAGCAGGAAAAAGCTCACTGGAATTCCAGCCCAGGAAATAAAGGGTGCATGAGTAATGGTCAACTCTTCTCCCTTTTTCTCTTTTCATCAAATGATTGTATTCACGAACGCACCCCTCGACTCGGAGTACAAAGCACATATTAAATCTGTTTCGCCTTTAGTATGTAACCGCCCTGTTTCGCTTACTTAATTTTTGCGCAATTTGTCTCCCCTTTAGCAAACATTTCACATTGTCTTAACCCCCATTAACATGGAAGTGTCAGAAGGAAGGTTTTATAACATCGCAATAAATTATTACCCAAGTTTTCCGTACATTGAATAGCTTATTAGACAATAAATGCGTAACTAGTTTTATTTGAGCAAATATCCTTTTGCGGAGGCTTATTTGTTCAGACGAACAACCATTTTGCCGTATCAAGGGAAAAAGGGAAATCGAGACAGCCAAAAGATCGGAAATATATTCGCGATGTGCCGTATGCGGACTCATATAACCTTCGAAAGGTGGAGAATATTTACTATAGTAGTGGACCTGCGGTGAAAAATGACACTACGTTCGTTCTGTCGTGAGGACGTGCTCTTTTTCATATTGTGCATAATATCAAGCACTCATTCTGATCCTTTATCTTGTCTTTTTACAATACTTGATTTCAGTACAAAAAGAAAACCGTTGTTACCTATTCTAACTCTCGATAATTAAGGGTGCAAAAGTGAAAGAAATTCCAAAGATATGGTACTTGATAGATAAATTAAATAAATATGATTTTCCATCTTACAGTTAGTTCAAGATCGTAAATATCTACTCAACTAAACATCATATTTTTTTCATTGTATGTGATACTAATACGTGTTCTTCTAAGTGGTTTAAAGTCTATTTTGACGATCATAGAGGACAGACATTTCGAATGCACCGCATACGCGACACCTTGGAATGAAAAATATTCCATATTTTTTTACCACATGAAGTCTAATCATAGGCGCGGCCTCTGATACACATATCTGTTCTTATTCACGGGAATTCTACAGGATCTGAGAAATTTAATAAATGTATTTATACATTCCCGATCAGCATGACCCATAAGCTCAACATCTTTAGAGCTTCGATTATGCGGATCGATGGGGATGAGAATAATTGTGATAATGGTTTCTAATCAAAGTGTGAATTCACATAACGACTATTATCTCCCATATATATATTGGCCCAAGAAACTTGCTCAAGACTGTCACTTATGTGTGTACTAACGATACTGGTGTATGAAAATATAATATTACCATTTCGAAATAATTTACAATTAACAATTGTGTTATATGTACTTTTAAAATTACTCATTTTTCATCATGATGAGTTATTTAAGAAATAAGCAAGAAACTCCAGTTTTATTATGCGGGTCGATGAGTCGAAGGTAAAAAGCCTCACTACACAGATAAATATGTGTAATTAAAGAGATAGTAAAAAAAGAGGAGAGAGCAAATAAGAGAGAGTGAGGAGTGAGGATGACAAACATACCGAATTCGAGAGAGTACGGGAGAGAGAAAAAAAGAAAATGATAGAAAGAGAGGGAGAGAACCTGAGAGAGAGAGAGAGAGAGAGAGAGAGAGAGAGAGAGAGAGAGAGAGAGAGAGAGAGAGANAGATAGATAGATAGAGAGATAGAGAGAAAGATGGATAGATAGATAGGTAGATAGATAGATAGATAGATAGATAGAGAGAGAGAGAGAGTGAGAGAGAGAGAGCGAGAGAGGGAGGGATTCCACATTAATTAAATATTTATATAGTCCTAACGTAAATAATTAATACTGCGAGTCGCTTTATAATGAAAGCGTTTCATGAACGATGTAGAACATGATTTTATAGTATAAGATGCTGCAGTAACGAATAAAAAATCGGAATGCTTGGATAGCAAAGCTTCGCAATTAGGTTGCAGCGTGGGGGTTAACATAAACCTTCAAACGCGAATTCTTGATATTTTCCGTTTAACCCAGTTTTCACTGTAGCTTTGAAGTTGGTAGTACAAGTGACCGGGCTTAGCTCCTGTCATAAAATGCGATAATCCCATCCCCAGCAACGATGTTTTGTGCAGTCAATGTAGCCAAGAATTTTACTGTTAACATTGATAGCACATATATTTTTAATATCTATAAAAGAACAGAAAAGTGGCCACAAGGAAGGTTTAGTTGCCAACAACAGGGGCTTGAAGGTTGAATGTCGATTTAACCCTATACCTTTTTAAAACTACTAAGGCTTTTACAGGTCACGGTCGAAATAGATCATATCTCAGCGAGTTCTCGATTCTAGACAGTTCGGATTGGCCGGGCGGGGAATGGTGGGAAAACTTGGAAAACATAAAAGTTCAATGCCTATTACGAGACTAAGATAAAGAAAAGATTCGAGGTTAATCACTTAAAGTGTTGTAACTAAACGAAGTTTTCTCACAGGTTTAGATAATTTATTTGAGCTATGTCACATTTAATTAAACTGTCTCTGTTTTTTCATAATGTATCCAACAATAATCAGAATGATGTGAATCGAATCGCTTCCGCGTTTACCACGATTCATGCAGGCGAATGAAGGTCTACTGCGATTTTGGAAGCGCTCATGAACGGATCCTTTTTTTACCGTCCCTAATAATTTCCGCTCAAGCCTCAAGATTTTCGATCGACCTGTCCTACTTGCGTTGGCGATTCCGTCTTCCTCTCTAATATCTCCACAGAATATCATTGGACGTAGACCACGAGACTTCCGTAACTAAATATATTTTTTGGAATGCCATTCCTTTTTCCCGTAGATCTACAACATAGAGACGTTTTTCCATTGAAAAAACGTTGTACTTTTTCGGAATTTTTTTTCAAAAGTACGAACTAATAGCACCGCCGCACGACGCACTATAGACTAGGATTAATGCGATAAATATGACAAAACAAAACGAAAATCTGTAAACAAGTTCTGATTCCTATTATTTTTGTGACATGTTGATTGTGTCCAAATTTACTTTTCTATAACTAGCTTATTAATCCTAATTCTTTTAAACAAAATTGTCCAAAGTTCAACTTGTAATAAGATCATACTTTAAATATAACACGTAATAAAAAATAGTACCTCTATTTTTTAGGCGATTTCGGATTACTTGTGTGAAACACTGTAAATACTCCAATAAATTATAAACCGTAAATTAGCACAACAATACATGCGATCGATGTCAAATTTTATATTTTGAAATAACTGATGGTTATTACAAACATGAAATAGGTTTTTCCTTGCTTGTGATGTAAATAGAAGATAATATGATTGAGAGATGAAGGCTAAAAAAGAGAAGTAAGGTCAAAGTCTTTGTGACTAAGGGCCCGTTGCACCAACTTGGTTTAAACTAAATTCAGAAATGAACCGAGTTCAACTAAAAAATTGCAGTTTTTCGATTTGTCTTAAACCGCGTTCAAACGGTGATCGTGGTTCAAACGGTTGCCGAGCGTGGGTTGAATGGAGATCAGAGCTACCGACGTCCATAATAATATTGGCTGTTCGGCTACTCGTGTTACAAATTTTGCCAGTAGATACTACATTTAAAATAGAACCAAAAATTCCTAAACTTTTTTTTAATTTCAAGACCTTACTTCAAATAAACAATGATAACTCCAAAACAGAAAGGTTTTGGACAAATCCGTTGAGACCAGTGAAAACTACGTTAAATTTCCAATAAGACGTGATTAATACTACACTTGTAAACGTTGGTGAAATAAGCATTTTAATAGGTAAAACTTTGAAAAATAATTCTTTTTTCAATGTTAAAAAACTTGTTATGGTGATTCTAAACTACTATTTCCAAACCTAGAGATCAGCAAATTTCAAAAAACGTACTCCATTTAATATCCTTTTTTAGGGGTGTATTTGCTATTTTAATTACTTTTTTCAAAGATGAAGAAATTGTTGAAGGAAAGTTAAAAACCGTGGTTGATTGATAAGATGGAAAGATTCAGATGTCAACAAAAATTTTCTCTCACACATTCTAGGAAAGAAAAATTTAGGAAAATGTAAAAACACAAAAATACACATAAATATAAGTCTACGGAAGTGGTACAAGAGCCAATGTAAACAATGCATAAATTCGATCACTAGCTATAATCGTACAAATAGACTACAATCAGTTCCACTAACTAATGGTTGAACTAGGATCAGTTGAACTGTGGTCCCTTACAAATGGTGCAACGCTCCCGTGAACTTGGTGCAAATTATGAACGACGTTCCAATGAACATGGTTTTAGCCGTGGCTGGTGCAACCCTTATGGCCACTAGGGTTGTACCACTCACGATCAAAACAGTAGTTAATAATATGACATACTGGTTATATTATTAAGAAATGGACATCGTTCAACTCTGATATTCGTTTAACCCACTCTACAAATTTGAACTAGGATCACCGTTTGAATGCTGTTCGAGACAAATTGAAAAACGGCAATCTTTGAGTTGAACTCGGTTCATTTCTCAATTGAGTTTAAACCGAACTGGTGCAACGGGACCTAAAAGATAAAAGCAAACATGTGTCCACGTCTTTTTACTGTTCCCAATAATGTGGGTATATTGGTTTAATGAATTAAAGTAATTAGAATATGGTATCTATCAACGGCCTTTCATGTAAAATAACATGAGATTCACGTTCTACGTTACTATCCTATAACATAACTCTTGAGTTATATATATTCAAAACGATTTAAAAAGCAGCTTTTCTCAACATAACAGGCAGAATCGTTTTAAAAATTGTTCACCTGAAGTCGTGGTTGGAGGTCCAATAATCCTTTTATATATATACAGGGTGAATTGCTACTCGTGCTACAAACTTCTCCAGTAGATTCTTCACCCTAAAATGAACAAAAAAGTTCATATTGTCCATGGTCCGATTCTCAACCATTTCAGAGTAATTTCGCTTTTTATCGATTTTGAAAGATATCACGTCCTGGCGTCGGAAAATCGTGATATCTTTTAATCTAAACATTTCTCTTAAAATCTATAAGCACCGTTGAAATCCCCGTTAATTTTTAGAGAGAATCAAAATCATAATTCCATTGAAATTTTTTAATTTAATTTAATGCCCATTTAGTATGTAATGCTTAAGAAGTTTACAAACAGCTAGAAGGTCAAGGAAGAAAGACCCAAACGTTTTGCCACCTTCATCTTCTTATTGAAAAATTAACGGGGATTTCAACGGTGCTTATAGATTTTAAGAGAAATGTTTAGATTAAAAGATATCACGATTTTCCGACGCCAGGACGTGATATCTTTCAAAATCGATAAAAAGCGAAATTACTCTGAAATGGTTGAGAATCGGACCATGGTCAATATGAACTTTTTTGTTCATTTTAGGGTCAAGAATCTACTGGTGAAGTTTGTAGCACGAGTAGCAAGTCACTCTCAAACATTAGCAATCCTTGAACCACCATTTTTTCTCTTTTTGTCATCAACATCTTGGTCTCACAACCACTAAATAAGAAAATGACGAGTGCGTTGGAAGCGTTATTAAATCAGGTAGTTTTCCTCAAATTTGCTGCCTTCTGAGACTAAAATTAGAAACTCTGGATTACTTTATACACTTTCCGATTTACACAATTTTCCACTCTTTTTGTAGTTCTGGCTGAAATAAAACACAAAAAATTAGCCCAAACATTTTGCCACCGTCATCTTCTTATTGAAAAATTAACGGGAATTTCAACGGTGCTATTAGATTTTCAGAGAAATGTTTAGATTAAAAGATATCACGATTTTCCGACGCCAGGACGTGATATCTTTCAAAATCGATAAAAAGCGAAATTACTCTGAAATGGTTGAGAATCGGACCATGGACAATATGAACTTTTTTGTTCATTTTAGGGTGAAGAATCTACTGGAGAAGTTTGTAGCACGAGTAGCAATTCACCCTGTATATATATATATATATATACACACACACATATTGGATTTTTACTGATAAACTCTCTCAATCCGCCTATTCAAGCTGATTTACAGATAGCTAAAGAGAATGGATTTATCCGAGAACAAACAGAGAGATTAGACGGACCTTTAAATCATCAACAAACCCAGTCAATATCAAGTTAAATGCTTATTAGATTCAGACCGTTCCTTATTAAACCTAAATATTTTTTCGTTTCTGATACAAATCAATGCAGTAAAACAGGTGCCAAGTGTCACCTAAAACTTAATTTTTTTTAAACCGGGGGCTACCAACAGTGACGTCATTTCATCCACTTAATT
Organism: Cimex lectularius; assembly: GCF_000648675.2. NCBI lineage: Eukaryota > Metazoa > Arthropoda > Insecta > Hemiptera > Cimicidae > Cimex > Cimex lectularius. The sequence goes on along the minus strand of NW_019394160.1, from coordinate 95,196 downwards.
TTTTGTAAGGGGAGCGGGAAAGAAATTTCCAGGGGCGACGTTGAGAAACAAACCCACGACCTCAGGGTCTACAAGCCGAGAGTATAACGCGCGAGTCACTCGGTTACTGCGGTTCCCTAAAAAATATGTTATTAATATATTTTTTAACACAAAATAAAGTTTAAGTGTTGTCAAAAAATGTGTGGAAACATGCATAAATGTAGCATTTTTCATCATATCACAGATTCAATACGTATTGAAAAGACCTATGACTAGACCACAAAAATCCACGACAATGATGTATTTAAAAAGCCTTGACCAAAAACCTTTTACAAAAAACTATTGATAAATTAACAAAAAACGGTGATGATGTTAATAACACTAGTATAGCGTGGTTTGGTGTTTCCCATGTACTGAAACATTTGGCGTGTACTTTTTCTAGTTTCTTAGTTCAGTTAAACTCGAACCTTTATAATTCTTAAATAAAGCGTCGAGTCTAACCATGATTGGGTCATTGACTATTCCAATTCTTTCGCAGTTATTTCAAAAAGAAAACAGCCTAAACATATATATAAAAACCAGTCAGCCTTTTATATCCTCTTTTAAGATAGGATGATGAACGTCGACTATTATAACGCCTCAAATAATTCCGATTGTTATATTTAAAAAAACATAGTTGTTATTACCTGTGCGGATGTAAATGTATTCGTGTAACGTAATAGAGGTAATTACAGTAAAACCTTACTGCTTATGTAAAGTGAACAACAGCAATTTAAAAACAAGTCAACAAGAGCGGAAGTAGTAGTGAATGGATGTTTATATAATAAGAAAAATGTATTTCCGTTCTATAAGCAGTGCAGAAGCGTTTCCAAATATTTTAAAAAACTTGTGTCCAATTTCCAATAGTAAATTTCTACAAATGTACAAACATTTGAATATTTCCATTCGATCATAGAATGTATTTTTGACATCACTCCTAAAAATAATGTTGTTTACATTGCAACTTAATGTTTTACTGTTCAAATTTTAACGATTCAGAACAAAGATTTAATTTTGTTCGAATAGATAATAAAAGAACACAAAAACGCCTCATGAAAAAAAATTATTAGTGAGACAAGAACTGGACAATGAGAAAGACAATGGAGAATACAGAGCTAGAAATGGAATGAAGAAAGGATGATAGACACCAAAACAAATAGAGAGAAACAAGGAAAAACAGGCAGGCAGATAAAGAGTAAACTAAAGAGAAACAGAGAAAAACAAACAGAATATGAGAGAAATTGAGAAAAAAATATACCCGTAGATAAAAACTGCCATAGATAAACAAAATCAGGCATGTAGACTGCATAAGAGAAAAAGTGATATACCAGTAGATTGAGAGATATACAACGAAAAATAGTAAGACAGTTCGTTGGAAAGTGAATTCTAGAGAAATAGAGAAAAACTGTCAGTCATGTTAATAATAAGTAAATGGGAGAGAAGTTCAGAGGACAGACAGTTTGATAGAGAGCTAATGAAAGAGAAATGAAGAAAACAGACAGACAAGTAAGGAGAGAGAAAAAATAGACAGTCAGATAGATATATAGATAGAGTGAGAAAGATAGATCGATAGATATATAGATAGATAGATAGATAGATAGATAGAGAGAGAGAAAGAAAAAAAGAAAGAAAGAAAGAAAGAAAGAAAGAAAGAAAGAAAGAAAGAGAGAGAGAGAGAGAGAGAGAGGGAGAAAGAAATAGTGAGAGGAGGAAAGAGAGTGGGAGAGTGTGTGAGAGAGGGAGAGAGAGAGAAATAGTGCGCGCCATATTGCTGTATTGTATATTTTACAATTCATCAGGATAAAACTCCTATAAATAATACAATATTTCATTTTCTAAAACGTAAAAATGGACATTGGCAAACATCAACAATTTTGTAACTATTATAAATTATTTTTCAAAACTGAAATTCATCTATTTAGTAAAATGACAGAACACAGTGGAAACTAACAATACAATAATATTTTTTTAAGTATCCAAATTTAAGTATTGGAATTTCAACTCTTCTTGATTTCTTTATTACGTATCAAATTTAATTTGTACATATTACCATAATTTTGATTGTTTTTCCCCGTTAAAACATCATGTAAGGTGTGAAAGTTAAAAACTTCTTTTAAACTTTTTGAATTTTACTTTTAAGAAGTTTGAGCATGAATGCTAAATTATATTTGATAGTTATTATTAATTATATTTTAACTTCGGCCTCAGAATGCTACAGTACAATACCTTCAAGTCTGGTTCATTATTAAATTCGACGCATTTTCTCATCACCAAAGCATTGGGCACTCTCGACACGACACGCAAGAATGGCACAATTACACAGAAGACAAACACTTTGACCCCTGAAGATGATCTCAGTACAGATCGAAACGTTGGCACGATAAAGAAAATGTTTTTCTGAAACCTACATCACACCCGACCGCATCTCACGATGTCTAAATAAATAGCGATTAACGGTCACTAATCACCACACACACGTATTTCATTACATTGTGCAAGAATACGTTTCTAAATCGTTTATTGAGATTATTTCCTTATATTTTTACTATGGAATACAAGCTGCATCATTTTAATCCTACAAAAATGGTTTTGTTAACGTTTGTAGTTAAGGCGTTGATTTTTCCGCACTCTAGGAAGACGAAAAAAGTATATTTTCCATATCCATTACAATAAAAAATATTTCTTTTTAAAATGTTTCGTTTGGAAAGAGTTTTTAAAAACAATTGAGAATGTGATGATTCGAAAATTGTACAAATAATAGAAGACCTTCAACTTTTGAAGTTACAATTGGTATTTTTAAGTCAAGGAAAATGAAGATCAGGTTAATTCAGATGATCTCTTATATTGTACTGGGATGCATTGAAGAAATAATTTAAATAATATTTAAAAAACTACATAAAGTAGCATAAAGTTTTTATCTCAAAGGCTTTCTATATCTATTATAATATTATCTCTTCCTATCTCCTGGTTTTGAGGTTTTTTGACATTTTATTTTTTTCTCCCATAGTCATATTTTCAAATTAGTGGTGACAAATTAATCACAAATGTATATAGAATGAAATAAAGCTACTTATTTTTTTAATTTGTTGGAAGGACTTCCCTCAAAATGATAATTTGTAAATGACTGTTTATCATGTAGTCTGGTGTGTTGTAAGTACGAGTATTTTTTTCTCATTTTAATCGCGGTCAGTAAATAGCATGTTGTTTAAAATATCATTTAATATGAACATACTAAAGATAATCTCTAATGAATACCGGCATCAGAGATATTTCATTATTCAATTCTAATTTATCTTAAGTATATGTGAACTTAATGTTGTAGGTGAAAGGAGGGGACTGGTACATCAGTGAAAATTTAAACAGGCAAGTTGGTAACATGGTAACCACGCACAATGAAAACTGAATGGCGGCTCGCAATGGTTTATTTGGTGAGCCGTGTCTCTTCACCGAAATACTCGTAGAAATATATTAACAATTTTTATTAGTTTTATTTAGCAGAAACACTGGAATATAACCGGACAAATCGGATCCATACGAAAACTGACCGTGGCCAACGGATAAGATATAAATTCGAAGCTTGCCTATATACATTTATCTTCATCGGACTACCTAAATTAAGTACCTGTTAGTAGAAGTCAATGAAGACCATTAACGCTCTTTACTTTTCCCCTTGAATTACGGCGACTTGAACCGGCTTCGCTTCGTTTGGGCTTCAGCCAAATCCAATTCACTGTACATTAAAAGTCACAGAACGAATCACAATGTTAAACAATTCCCATGTTTGCACTTGTTATGGCCATGTTGGCCATGTTTTTTGTTTATTTATATTTAATTTTGAAGGAGTGGATAAGGAAGTAGGGATAGAAATTAATTTTTCTATGAGGAGTCGGCTTCTTTGAGGTGAAAGGGGGTTATGGTTTGTCTTTCGGGCCTGGTTACCCTTTCAGGATTATTATAGACGGATTATTAGGGAAAGGAGATATAAATTGTTGAAGATTTAGACTATGAAGAATTGCTTGATGTGTGGAGTGTAATGATGGTTTTATATGTTTTACGGGTTATATGTATGTTATTGATATTGAATTTGATTTATGATATTACCATAGCTGCGGCTGAGTTTACATGTTTCTGTTCTGTTATTGATGGTGTGTTTATTTCTGTTGGTGTAAACCATTTCTAAAAAGTTAGGTTCATTTTTGTTTTGTTCAGTGTTTAATATTTTTGGATTGTGGAAATTGAAATTGTGTTGGTATTGGAAATGGTGGGTGAAAGTGGTGTAGGATTCGTACTTAAATCCAAGGTCCTGAAGATGATCTCAATAAAGATCGAAACGTTGGCACGATGAAGACAATGTTTTTCCAAGCCTACATCACACCAGAACGCATCTCACGATCTTTAAATAATCATTATTTAACGGTCACTAAGTTCTACACACTTAACTATCTACTTAATTAAGAAAGTACTAAGTATTACTTCGTTAAGTTATTTATTTCTGGTAAAGAGAAAAGTGGGCCGTCGAGTAGTTTTACTAAAACGTAAAGGATGAATTTTGAGGGTGAAAATATGCAACACCCGGCAATACGTTTCAGGCGATTCATTAGTCGTACAGGCCGGCATAGCACAGGTGTTTCGCTGTGAAGCCTACACTGGGCCATTCTTCTCCATGACTAGAATAATATCACATCCACTAAGAACTACCCTCTTAAACAATGTGTTCTTTTTTTTGAGTGTGGGAAACGAGCGACTCATTATCGTTCTTGTAAGTCCCGTTATTAACCATGTCGAATTTATGACGTTCATATATTTTGTCATAAGGGTTTGTCAACATTTAATCATCAATTTGAGCTGTGCAATTTATTAATATATTTTCAACCATGTAACCACAAACAGATGATTACAGTTAAGTTTAATTGGGTTTTAATACGGGTAAAAGAATAATCCCTTTTATTTTCTGGGCTAAAATACCTCATTTGGTTGGTCGGAGCTTTCTGAAAAAACAATCGTCAATGTCTTTAAGTCAAAAATTAATTTTTGTTTAGTTTTATATTTGTTTTTTTTTTTAAGCCAATATTATAATGGATTGGATTAGCTTTATTTACAGTTACTGTTGGAATAGAGGTGCATTAAATAGTAAAAAACGTACAAATTGAAAAATTGATGAAAACTGCCAGATAGCGTCATAATTTCTAACCATGTACACTAATGATTGGTGAATTAACATTATTACGATCGCTTAATATTTCGGTGATTTTAGCATAAATTTCCCTAATTAAGTTCCAATAGCTCACCCGTTTTGCATATTACAGACAATTCCGAGATCCTCGTAGATTTACTCAATGGCTTATATCACAACACTTCAAATAATGATGGTAGCTCTGTCTCGCGTTTACCATCAGTAAGAGCTGACGTATTCCAATGGTCTTATCAAGGTAACATAAAATAAATTCGAACACCAACGCACTTTTCCTTGGTTTTGTGTTTTTCCTTTCATTAATATTTAACAGCAGGTCTTTTCTTTGTTTTACATATTTTTAAAATGATCTACGTTCCTCCTTGAGAGGAAATTTTTTAAACATGACGGCAGACAGCGGAGGGTCAAGCCAAAACAATGATACTATACATCTAATTTTACGCCTTCAAAAATTAGAACTGTTGGCCCAAAACAGATATAAACCTATCGATAAAAAACCGTGAATATTGAGTGTATTGGCAATTGGAAAACAAAACACCGGACAATTGCACAATATGTCATTCGGGAAAAAATCTTTTCTGCTTTCCCGACTTTGCAAGGCAAATTGATAATGTAAAAATTACTGATAAACAGAGTGAAAATTGAGCTAAATTCATCAGAAGGTGCCAACAACTTGTGACAGTGGAAATGCTGAAAAAACTTGGATGGATTGCCTACATTTCCAACTTTGAAGTCAACACTAGACGCGTAGTCAAAGGAATCGACCTCACACGATTGACGACGTTTGTCGTTTTCTCAAACAATAAGTCCAGAAGGTACAAGTAAACAGCGAAGAAGAGTTAAACAGAAGAATAATTGCTGCAGCTCAAAAACTTAGAGAAAGTTAAAACTCCTAGTTACTGTGAAATGAGCAAGGTTGTGCATCAGGGACTTGGGAGGGCAGTTCGAACCAATTTTATCGTAAATACATTATTGTTTTGATTAATGTACATTTTTTCTAAAATGAGAATAAAAAGAAAGGAAAGGAAAGCGAGCATGATATACTTCCACCCCTTCCCTCATCCGAGACCACGTTTTTTACCTTTGAAGGTTTGTTTCTCCTCCCAAAGAAGTAGTGATTGACACTGTAATGCACAAATAATTAGAAAGATTATTAAATCAAGAAATTTTTGTGTGATTCGACGGTCTCTAAGATTATTCGTAAAAGTGAGGCAAAATTTTGAATTCCTCTAAACATTCCGGATTTCTGATAAATTTTAGATTTCCTCTGTTATAAATAACGTTTTAGGCTGTCGCAAAGAAATGAAGATAGTATAGTCCTGTAGGACATTTACCGCTCTTTCCGAAAAAGGAGTCAAAACTGCGAATAAATTAGGTACAATTTGGGAAAAAGCGATTTTACGGCACAAGGTCCGATTTTGTCGAAAAACACAAGGACAATCGTAAGTCCGTATTGGATACAGATAGGACTTCCGCTCTGGCGGAATTTCACTCCATGTTCGATGAAGTTTCAGAAAAAGAAAAAAAAATCACGCTGATCCAAATCCACCTAGTATACGGGCTCAGGTGCCGTGTCCTACCCTTTATTTCCAACGTAATATAGTGCCGCAACTGCCATAAATACAGACATACAGCTGACCAGTGCCGGAACAAAACCACCTGTGACAACTGTTCCCTAAACCACAACACTGAACTGTGCCAAATAAAGAAGCAGCCAGGATCTGTATAAACTGCAAGGGAAACCACAAAGTTCCAGAAATAAAATACCCAATACGCATTAAAAATAGACAGGAAATGAAAAACAAAATAAAGGGAAAAAACGTATGCGGAAGAAACTAGAAACAGGTTCTATTTATTAAACGATGAGGTTGAATATCCAGCCTTAACTCATTGGTTCTTCGAAAGGAGGTCCTTATGGTTTCAGTTTTGGTCCGATAAACATTAAAAGAGCTATCACATCAAATAGGAAAAAAAGAAAACATGAAATACCCCTCCGCCATAAAATTAAACTAATAAGTAACCTACCAGACCTGAGCTCCATGTCGAACCAAAAACTGAAACCAAAATCACACGAGTAATCAAGGAAATTGACTGTGAACCCGTCCGTCCACAACTTAAGACAACGGAAAAACAAGTAAAACTCGATTTTTTAATGAAGCTAAAAAAATTAATTTCCTCATTAAGACATTGATCCTATATGACCTATATTGAACCGTCGAAATTGAAAAACACATCCATCTAGTAATCCAAACGCCAAATCCACGAAACACATGGAGTTTGCTGACAAGGACAGCGATGAATTTTATTAGTGAGATTTCATCTTATCCTCAAATCCGTCAAATATTGAATTACCATGAACTATTGCAAATAAACATCCATTCAATCCAATAAAACATAGCTGCTTTGGAAACAATGACTAAAAAGGAAAATTTACACATATACCTTTATCAGAAACATGGCTTGCATACGATAAAATTTATGAAAAACTACTCAGTCGTTAGATCAGATACACCTGACGCATTCCGTGGAACAGTGTTACTGATAAAAACACCCCGTAGCTCTTGACCTACTACACGTCGACAGAGATGTGACTAGATATGAATAAATGTGACTAGAAATGAATAAATAGATGTGAATAAAGACTCTATCCAAACTTGTGGCATTAGAATTCAGCATAAGAAAAAAATGTTTTCAATGATATTTATTTATTGCCAACCTGGCCAAAACACCAGCAGCACACCGTTGGATGAGACTTCGCACTTACTTGGACGCATACTACATGGAGACTTCAACGCACATTACCATCTAGGGTCTGAATCCGCAAACCGAGAGGGTAAAAAGTCATCGAACGCTCTAATTTTAGTTTCTTAAATTATCACGGACATGCACCAAAAAACCGGGGACGACTAAAAGCGCCGTGGATCTGAGAATTTGCTCTTCTGACCTTGTTATTTGGCGCATATGGAATGGACGAACCTTTAAGCTCGGATCACTTAGGCATATTCAACGACATAAACTTACCCGGCCAAACTCCAAACGCTAAGAATGCCAAAAGTACCGTAGAAGAAAATAAAACATAAAAAAGCCAGCTGGGAGGTGTATGCTGCAAACATCGATAAAGAAATAGAAAGCAAGCCATGGAACGTCAGTTCTCAGGAAAAGTATGACTCATGGATTTAATGACTACACAACGCCGCTCATACTCTATTCCCAGGTATTCTAAACATCTAGGCAAGGTGCAAAGTCATCCCCGCTCCTGGAGGGACGAAGAATGCGAATCGGCAAAAATCCATAACATAATATTGCCCTATCGCCAATATAAAAATTAATCAAATTTGGAAAATTTCAGAGCATCAATAAACGCCACAGCTTACTGCAGACAACTTTACAAAAAGAAAAGAAGAAGGTGAAATGGATAAAACTATTGTGAACGTCTGAACAATCAACTTACAATAAAAGAAATATCGGAGAAAGTGCGTAAACTAAAAGTCGGTAAGGGTTCCCACATCATAGCGCGACATGTTTGTGCCAGGGAACTCCTCACATCACTTACTCCGGAACAGGTCCAAAAAGACAACAAATTGAATCAAATACAACGAACTAACACAACAACAAGATTTTGTCATGGAAGAGCTGGACAAAGCGATTATAGCAAAAGACATCAACGACCCCGGAAAAAGACGAAATTCATTTGCCTTTTTATGCCAATTACCATCCAACGGGAAACGTCTGCTGCTGAATATTCTTAGCGAAAGCTGGATGAACGAGGAAAAAATGAGCAGCTGGGGAGAACAAGTCATCATTCCTATTTTAAAACCAGGTAAAGATGGACCCCCTTAACCCCCTTATGTCCAAGATGTCGACACTAACCTAACATGCACTGATGAACAAGTTTTGGAGCAACAAAAAATTACCACTTTTAATAGCGTTATTCTGTAAGTTTGCACCGCATTTTAATTCGAACCGAGAAAAATCCAGAGGATTACCACTTTATAGTGTTGAGTTCTTTGAAATAATTGGAAAACTAACGTAAGACCTGACTTTTTTTTTTATTGGCCTTATGATCTTGCATATTAGCCATAGTACGAATTCTTGTGTGTTCAAATTGGGGGTTATCGGGAAAAAAGGGCCAGAGGCGACGGTGGGAATCGAACCCACGACCGCGGCGTGAGAATAAGACCTGACTTCCTCCACCATGAAAGTGAAGCTCCCAATGGTATTGGCAGGAATTTAATGTCCCAATGTTCCTGGAACACTTACATCTATACAATGATGGTTCAAAAAATAAAACTGGGGTAGGGCAGCAAGTACTGATCGAAACAATAAACACTACGCCCAATTTCAACTCTTTAGAAAAGTCTTAGTTTTCACGGCAGATCTTGTTGCAATAAAAGAGGTGTTGCTCCATGCCACATGTACTACGAGGAACGGAGTCCTTGTTATTTCAGACTCCCAAAGTGCACTACTAAGCATTAAATCACCTACTGCCAAAAGCCTGAATAATAAACACAATTTACGGCAAGGGCAAGGGGTTCAGGGGAACGAGAAAGCCGATTACCTAGCACAAGAAGGGACCACGACAGGGACAAATATGGATCGTGTCGGAAGAACGGCATCGGATATCATATCCCAAAAAAGATTCATTCCACTGCTGGAAGGGAATCTATGAAGCTTCATTACGGGAAATTCTATGAAATCATTCAGCCATACATCCCCACAACACGTGGTGTAACTCTTACAAAGAAAAAAGCAAATTCTTCACGGCCATGTTCCACGTAAGATGTAATCATCATCGCTTAGGATCTCACCTAAGTTAAGATCAAGGACTCAGCCCTTTGCCAACAATGTCAACAAGAGCTATAGAGCTAATCACGTCAGTTTGGAATTCCCCAGCTGAAGAACGGTCATCAGGACATTTGGGAAGCGACGGAGGATGACAACGAGATGCTACCTGCCAACATTCAGGGTATCCTACAATAACGGTCAACGCACGGGTGAATATATAAATTTACTGTAATAACTGCCTTAGACATATAATGTAACAATAATTTTGTATCTGTCTATTTTTTAAATAAAAACAAGTTAAATAAAGTAATGTTAGTAGCAAGTCTAATGAAGCTGAGGAAGAGCTAAACGCACTTTTTATAAAATTTATCCATCACGAAATGAAATAAGTGGATATTTGATCAAATTTCGAATCAATACGACCTATAGTACAATAAATAGACGACCGGGCGTACTGGGCAAATTGAATGCATACATACGTGATTTAAAGTTCACCATTAAAATGTAACCATGGGGAACAAGTTTGGAGCAAATTGGGTTGAAATGAGAGCCAGGTGGGTGAGGGTACAGAGGTCGGCTGTATCAACTATTCAACAGAGCCTCCGGCACACCTCCACATTCTCGCTACTCATTGCAAATATTGATTCTTTGTTCTCGTTTCTTACATGATAATGCATTCTTTTGCTGCAATAGAAGATTTTACTTTTGGCTACGCGTTTTAAAGGTAATCAGCATACATGGCCACGATGAATAGTCGTAGAATTGATAATATTTGTGCATTGTGTATTCTCATTAAATCTTTTTAAAATTCATTTATTTATTTACAACTGTACTTTAAATATTGAAATTGTTATTATATTGTGTGAACGTGGACACAAGGTTGTATGCACGGACACACAAAAGCACTAAGGCATGAAAGGCGTCCTTCCAGTGATGGGAGCCGTTAGTTTCCCAACTGGGAAGAGATCAATTGGTAATTATCTTTTGCCGAGGTTACACATCCAAGTTTTCGCGTGGCCAATGACGCTTCAGACTCCGACGAGGATTGGCGGGTAATGTTGAGGATGGCAATTCGTGGATTAAGGGGTTTGATTGATCGGGTAATTTAGAATGAAAATTTTTGTAACGAAATTGGGCAAGGTCGGATAGGAATGAGATTTTTAAGCCGGTATGAATTGTATGGTTAGAGACGGGACCACTAACTGGTGTTCGAAGAATTTTAAATTGAAGGGTTTGTAGTTTTTTAAGATTGGAACGCTTAGTTGTTCCATACAGTTCAAGTCCGTATGGCCATAGTGGGACTATCAGGGCGGTATATAGTCTTTCATTTTTGTTACTGTAAGTTTGGATGGCTTGGTCTTGATTGTTTGATAAATACTGTGCTTGGATCGATTTTCATAGTCGCAAACCATAATGAGATGTCGTCAGTTGACAGTGACAGTATGTGTGGAATATTGATTGTTGAAATAATTATGTAATTCTTTAGACAGTTTTCTTGTTAGTCGGTTGAATGTATTTTTGTCTGAGGGGTAACGAGAGTGTTGTCAACGGGCTCTTGCTCGACGCTTTAGTGTTATAAGTTGTCTTAAATATAGTGGTAGATTGTAAGATAAAGTTGGTACGTTAGGTGCCGTTGCTGTGGTGTGTTTAAGGGTACATTTTATTTCAATTTGTCTTCAAGAGTACTTCGAAATACATCCCAGTTAATGTTATGTTTAGAGAGTAGGTCGAGGGGGGTTTACTTTTGGTGAATATCAAGAGATAGAATAACTGGGTTATGGTCTGAAGAAAGATGGTCTAAGGTATAAGTATCAGTATAAAGGGATCTTATATTGGAGCAAATAAAGAAATCAAGCATGTCAGGTCGTTTTCTAGGTGAGGTAGACCAGTATGTTGGTTGTGATGGGGATAGGAAGGAGCAATTGGTTTGTTTAAGAACATTGTAATAGTTTCGACCTATCGAATGTATTGGGGGCATCGCGTTGTAGTCTCCACCAAATATAAATCCGGGACCAAGGGTATCAAGAAACGATAAGAAGTGGTTTTCATTTATTGTTTGGTTAGGTGGTGGCTGATACAGTGTATGAAAAGAGCTCCGACAATACGGAAGTCGCAGTTACATGGAAAGAGGGAGTTACGTTATAGGGTATTGGGAAGTGAAATAAGGAGTTGCGAATAAGAATTGCTATCCCTCCTTGGTGTAAGTTGCTAACGACCACCTTGTCTTCTTGAAGTTGGAAGGTATGGTAATCAGCATTATGTTCTTTAAGGTATTTGATTATACCTAGCTCTCTACTGTTTCCGGATTAATTACAAAGTCAGTAATGCGAACTTTGGTGGTGAATGAAGTTTTTCTCTACAAATTTTGAACGTGCACCCCAGAAATTTTATTGCTTAACATTTTTTATATATATGGGAGATGGTTTGTGTGTGACTACTTTTGTTGCAGGTGAACTCTCCATATTATCTGGTAATGATAAAGGAGCAAATGGATTATTGGTTAATATTCCTAGGGAAGCAGTAACTAACGAATATTCGGATGAGTTATCTGGAGCTGGTACTTTAAATGTCGGTGTAGCCTGCTGGTGTATCAGTTCAGATGGTTGAGAAATGGTTTCCTGAATATTACTTTTTGCTTCTTCTTTACTTCTTCTTTTTTCTTTGGAAAAATAAACCATTTGGAAAGTAATGTTTTGGTTCGTTTACCGAGGAGGTCGATGTCTCGTCGCCCGCACTGTCGGCCCCAAAATCTTCATTTTGGTCAATTTTTGTTTATTTTATTTATTAATTTTTTTTTGTTCTGGAGAATCGACCTTCAGTGCGATTGTGCAACAATTTAATAATAATTGCAAATTGTATCCCAAAATACCAAAAAATGAGTAACAAATAAGTACTGTATATTTATCTACAATATAAGGTGCTTAACAAGGTCGATAGGCAAGATAAAACCCGTCGATGATTAACACTATTCGTATTTTTAACCTATACACACACAAAACACAGTACAATCTGGAAGCTGGAACTCCAGTAGCTCTTGTAGAGGTCCAATGCTCTTAACAAAATCAGTTTTGGAATTTTATAAACTCAAAAGGAAAATAGAAAAACATTTATTTTTAATAATAGCCTTGTACAACTTTTCTGGCTGCTCGATCAGCTGTGAAAAACCTATCACTCTTTTTCACCCTCTCACTCTCTCTCTCCCTATCACTCTCTCTCCCTCTCTCTCTCACTCTCTCTCTCTCTACTCTGTCTTTCTCTGAGTTTTAATCTCTCTCTCTCTCTTTCTCTTTCAGTTTTCTCTCTCACTCTCACTCTCCCTCTTTTACTGTCTCACACACTTACTAATTTTCTCTCTCTCTCCTTCTCCCCCCTCTTTTACTCACTCAATCACTGACTAATTAATTCTCTCTCTCTCTCTCTCTCTCTCTCTTTCTTCATGTCTGCCTCATCTTTTTTATTCTCTGTCTGTCTTTTTTTCTCTCACGCTTTCTTTATTTCTCTCACTCAATCTCTCTCTCTCGTCCTCGCTTACGAGGGATCTATCTATCTTTTTTTCATTCACCTTCTATTTACTTGTGTTAAAAAAGTTTGATACAATTTATTGTATATTTAAATGTGAACTGTGTGCATTATGCGTTTGCTCATTTCAGAAATTGGAGTTTAATTACAAATTAATCGATTATCACGGTCTAATATGGATTCACTTTCACGAGCGAATAACAACACAAAACTTACGGATATCTCACAAACCTGGTATTCAGAAAATAACCGTTTTATTTATTTATTTTTTTAACGAAAAAACACTACCCGAAAGAGCTTCAGTTTGTTCAACCGATAAATTATTTTAGGGGAATGTTGTTTCCAGCTCTCTTTCGATAAATGTCGTTAAAGACAGTAATACATTTGTTTACCGTTTTCAGCAAGTTATGCATAATTAGAAGCCAAGATTAAATCTCCATGATTTGTCCAGAGGCCATGTCATTCAAAATATTTGAAAGACAATACGCTCATAATAAAAAAATGTTTTTATTAGCGTAATGATAATCAAAGAAGTTAGTAAATTTGTGTAATTGGCTTGAGTTTAGGCAATACAATTTCGAAATGTAGTGAAGAAATTTATTCACGTTGTTTCTCCAGCATCATCCATTCGTTATAGCGGTCGTACTCGTTAGCGATAGGTGTTTACACCGTCGTTGGAACTAAAATTTTCGGGGGCTGATTTTAATTCGATAAATGGGACAATACATAAATGAAAAACGGGAAAACCCAACGTATACTCGAGCCATACCATAGGTAATTAACAAACACGAGAATATCCTCTGAGATAGGGCGACTATTAAAAAATGTCAATTCATATCGGACCGTCCTTTACCTCCCGCCGATGAACCTAAGTCGAACGTTGCAACATACATGACAAACGATCTAATAAAAGGGCCTAACCAGTTATTAATTAGTACATTAAATCTTTGTACCCAGCTTCATCATCAAATTAATAAAATATGTCTAGCTAACGTTTTATAAGTATTTGTATTAAACATATCTACTGACCTATATCCAATTCGTGAATCATATTTTAATATAAATGTCCAAATTTTTAAACCATAGTACAATATGTAACTAGCGTACAGTTCATTTTTACAATTTTCTTAAAGGTGTTGATCATACTAGGAAACGGGTTTTGTTATTCTACAAACAGTGCATTTTCGCTTATTGGTACTTTTCCTAATTCCTTACTTTAGTTCAAATGACTCGATCCTTGTTTAAAAAGTAGGAAGTCATTGACTATGATTGCTGCGATCCTTCTTAAGCATTGGCTTCTCATTTGAAAATGATATGAGTTACAGTTTCCTTCTCAACATTGCATAGCTGACAAATAGGATCATCGTTGAATACACTCATGTTGCGTAGATGTTTTCTCATTTGTCACTGACGGTTTTATAGCCCTATCATTCACCTGAATTTTACTCTGTCTAATTGGGGTACGGTGTTTGCCAGTTTTAGGTTCTTTAGTCATGAGTGTACTGTGTCTGTCATCTCTGGAGTTCTTGTACACCTCTTTTTGTTTTTGGTGGACTCATTCTGAGTTCTATGTTTGACTATAATATCCCCCATTATAAGTTCTAATATAACAGTTGGCCTTACAGGTCTTCCTTAGACTAGTTCGTCGTTTGCTGGCACACAATATATTGCTAGGTTGTTTTCATAATTTTGTTTGTGATCTTCTTACGTGCTAATGCTTTTAGGTCTGCTTGGATGTAGGAAATGAGGATTTTTCGTCAGAGTAAATTCCTTTAATATTTTCCATGGCCCAAGCAATTATAACATGTATCCCTGTTAGTCCCTGGAGTTTTGCCCTGTATACATAAAGCAATGTGCCAGTTTTAATGGTTTAACCATGATTTTACTATGTCTGCTAGAAATCTACTAACTGAAGGAGTCGATGTTTGATTCTCTTATATCAATGGCTCTGACGCTTTAGTTTGTCAAGCTTCACCACTTAAGGGCTTAAGACAATATCAAATAGTTGTGGAAGAAGAACCGTCATACAACAAAACTGGATGTAAATTGGAGGAAACCTCGATTAGGAAAGTTTATAAAAATACAGTTTGAATTTTTTATCAATTGTGATGTCAAACAGCGATGTCATCTCGCTCTCCAAGATTTCCTCTTGTACAAAATTGTTTAATAATTTAACTCTCTCTTGAGGAAATTGTCTAACTTTCGGTACAGACATGTCATCATAGAAGTGATTTGATTTTGTAATCCTAAAGGTTCTAGAGCTATAGTTGGTCTTGTAGCTCCTGCCAAATGAAAAATAAAACAGATAAGGCGGGTTAATTTCTCAGCAATGTTATTTGAATAAAGGTCTCAAAAAGTGCCACATGATGTTGAAAGAAAGCGCTTTCTGAAATTGGCCCATATTATAGCAGGCCGTTTTACTTCTGAAATATCCACATTCGGATTGTGTTTATTATAACTTTCCCATATATTAACGCTTTAATACGAATATGTGAAACTAGGGAGAATAAATTGCAAGCAGACTGAATAAAAAATAAAAATGAAAATTGACAAAAAAAACAGGCATAGAAAGAGAAATACGACGTTACTTCGCATATTAATTAGAAACATGTTTTCTCATTTACTTGCAATCAACTTTCACTTTTGTACTTATAGTTTCCATAGTGTCATTCTTAAGAATAACATATCTTTGACCGGATAAAACCGTAGTTAAGGCAAGAGGCAGACATCTACTCTTAATTAAAGACGGTTTTTCTTGTAGATATATTAACATACTGCCTTTTTTCGTATTACTTAAACTGATCATTATAAAGCTGGATTCGAACCCAGGACCTTTATATTACAATACTGATTGCTGTGTCAACATCTTAACCGTTGCGGCCGCCGACTGCCCCCTTTTCTTCTTGTATGTGCGCCTTATAGATTTAAACGATTTTCTAAGTTTTTGCGGTTTTGTGGAAACTTCAGTATTAGCCTTGGCAAATAATACCCTGTCACTGGTCATTTACAATTCAGAAAAGTAATTTTTTATCGTTCTGCGACTATTTTAGAATTAGGTTTATTTTTATGTTCGTTGAAATATTCCAGAGTAACACAGTTTTTTCTTAAATCTATATCTTTTGAATTGAACCGACTTCAAAACAATATTTCCATGTTAAGAACAAATGACCAAACGATCGTTGAGCGGAAAAACATAGTTTCATTGTGATTTCATCATAAACGACATGCAATAAACCGAATCGATATTTCGTCCGTCCAAATCCGCATCCCGGCGAACGGCACGATATTTCAAGCGCTAAAAAGTTCAGGTTTCCCTATAAGGGAGAGATCAATGTTAATTAATTGGATACAAAAGCCTCATCACGCATTATTTAAAAACTAATTAATGTTTAAATTAAAAATCTTCAATATTTTATTCGTCTATTTAATAAATACTTAACCTTTTGAGACTACAAAGTTATTATATTAGAGCCAGAGTGTATCTTCTTTAGAAATAAATAATTATGCAAAACTTCGTAAGCCAAAACCACTGGAGTCATTTCGTCAATTATTAAATAACGGTCTATAACATATAAGCTAGGGAAGTCTTGTTTTCTAATTGTTCGAAGATTAAGGCTAAAAAGTAAGGTTTTGTAGTATAGTTCTGTAGGCACTGTTATGCTCTAGGGCAAACCCACTTCCTTGAGAGGATCTGGAGTCATATTTATTTCAAAAAGGGGGAAATGTTATGTTGCTCGACTCCAGTCCTATCGACCAATCAGACCTGGCCTCTTTTCTTTTGGAGCTTCTGGAAATTAGTTCGAGTGGATTCAACACGATTCGTTCTACTATGCTATTATAAAACAGATAATAATAAATTAAACGAAACGTATTTCGTACAAAAATATTTGTTTTTCAAAGTTAATTACATTTATTTTCACCCATAATATAGTACTCTTAAAACTTTTTAAGAATTCAGCTTTGGTTCTTTTGGAAGTTCTTTCAAAAGAAGCCATTACAACCGAATAACTTTACCTTTTTTGATGAATATGCAGGTATTACATAAATTATTTGTAAATCGATGAATCTAGGATGATTTTTTTGAAATTAGGTGATCTAGGGTGCTGAGAATGAGACATTTTTTCTCAATTAATATGTAATCAAATTTATCATTTGAGTGTTTTTGTATATGTTTATGTTTCCGAAGTGTCATCCTTAAAAAATTCATAAACCTTTGACGGTATAACGCCTTAGTTAAGGTGTAGGGCGCTGACTTTTTCTATAAATTAGAGACTATTTTTATCATAGATACTTTGGCATACAATTTTTTCTTAATTAATACTTCAACTTTCCTATATTTAAAAAATTAAAAAGGCTCTTTGAATTACTGTAATGTAACAAATTTTTTCTTTGAAGAACAAATATTCCGTGGACGGGAAGAGACCTACGCTAAGGCTATAAGCAAGGAGAAGCTTAGTTAGGGACATTTTTTCTTTTTGTAGCTCTTTTCCGTCAAATGAACTCTTTTTAAGTCCAAATTAACCTGTTTTTACTTCAAATTAACGCTTTTCAATTTCAAATTAACGCTTTTTAACTTCAAGCTAGCCTTTTTAATTTCAAATTAACGTTCCTTTTAAAGCGATAAAATAGCTGCCAAGTAAAATTCCTGTATATTTGTGATCTGTGTTTTACATAAAAAATAATTGGTCTATAAAGAAAGTAATTTATGTCCAACAAATTTCTTATTAACAGAAGAATCATTGTTTTTATTTTTCATTTTATATAACTTTTAACCGTATATAATATTCATGTAGTGTTTTAAGTAGAACACGTTTTAATAAATACAATTGCTTTATATTTCTCAAAATTATCAAATTAAAACAATAGTTTATTTTTATATTTGATTTTATATATTTGAGTCTCTTAAACATACTCACATATATAAAATCAAATATAAAAATCCTTCTCCTACAGGAGACTCAAATGACAAATTCAACATAAATGAACGTATTTACTTAATACAATATTTGTAGTTGTAAATATCAAATAAAAATGTTATTTGAAAAAAAAAGATTTTATATAGTTTATATTTTTAATAGTAATTAGTTTTCATATGGTTTCATAAAAACGCAATTATTTTGTATTTAAACCTTTAACTTGAGACATTTTTTTCATATACAATTTGGTATACTACCTTTTTTCAAAATTTTACTGCTTCAACATTCGTATACTTTCAGAGACACTTCAAGGACACAAAGTTTCTTTCTTTGAAATTAAACTAGTGGATGAAAGAGAAAAGACCCCACCTAAAGTTATAATCATAGACGTAGATTTTCCTTCTTAATCACAGACAATTTTTCTCATTACTATTCATCAAAATTTAACATTTTATATTTGTAGTTTTCAAAGGTTCACCTTAAAAAATATAACCACCGCAGCCTTCCCTGTGAACGACCTTTCAAAGTCCTGAAAACTAATCATAAGTATTACACTATCATCATAGAAAAGAAAGCAGTAGCCTAAATATAAAGATTTAAGTCTGCGTTTATCTCAAGTGCCACCAATTTCTTTTTCAATCACCATATCAGGAAGCTACCACACGTAGATAAACATTCCAAATAGAAAGTCATGGTCAGCGATTGTTTCAGGTTTAAGAATGACTTAAATAAGTCACAACCCATCAAACAGTGTCTCAGCTCTTATTCACCAGTTGAACTTGTCTTGATTTAAAAAAAAAATTGCTTGTTTATCAAACCGATATTAAAAACATGTTTCAGATAAGCTAACAATTTGTGTTAATTATGAAAGTTCAAATACAAGTTAGAAATGATCCAGTTACATGTATTTATAAATTTTTTGGGACACACCTCTCAACTTCGAATTTTGTAGTAACCGTCAACATTTGTTAACTTTACGTCGATAAGAAAGAAATACGTACAAGTCTTCTTTTATTAGAAATATTTAACAGACCCTTTTTTTAGATTCGGACACATTCCCCCATGAATTCGGAGATAAGTATAAATCTATTAGGTCCACGTCGCGATCCCTTAGTGCTCGGCAATAGTATCGAACGGTAAGGGCACTCGTACGGAATTACATCGCCCTGATATCGATCACCTTTAATGGACGTCATATATTGAGAATCACATCAAAATCGCTCTTCTACTTGCATGATAAACCGTTCGAATAAGTAGGCATTTTAAAACTTTATATTAAATAAAGGTAAAAATTGGAGATTTTGTGGATGAAAAATTCATATAATATATTTCTTCAAAATATATATTTCACTTCAAAAATTCATATATTTCACGTATGAAATGCCAATTTTTTCAACTTGGCTGATTTGGGTCACTAAGAGAATTCTACTCTTCTTAAAAGTACTATTTTTTTTAAACTTGAATTATCTGTACGACATGATCGGAAATTGATAACATTTGAGCAAGGATAATCTATTACTTATACAGTTCAAAATCAAATGTATAAAATTAAATATAATTTTTCGTTAATTGATGATTAAAAAAATAGTTTCATGATTTTTCAAGCGGAATATTTTATTTAATACCGTTTAGCTATCAAGTATGAAGCATACACAGCAAAATCGTAATGCTGAATTGTTGTAAACACAGAATAGAAAACTCATCCATCAATAAATACACTCATGTGAGCACGTATGCGTACTAAACTTTTGCATAGTGTATTTGTAATTTAATCGAAAATCAATAAACGGTTGACGTTGAATTCGAACAAGTAAGGACGTTAAAAAAGCTGCCTGAGGAAACTTCTCAAGGAGGACTTACTGCCAAACATTGTATATTTATTTCGGTAGAGATATTTTTCCCTCAATGGAACAAAAGTATGAATTGTTCTTCTTTGAAAGCATGAAACGGGCGAATAAAAACATCAACAATGTCAAATATATCGTAAGTGCACATTGTTCAGATATTTCAGTTCTTTATATCATCACATTTTGACGAAAAGTTATACTTAATTACTTATTATATAATTTTTGAAGTTACAATATGTAGTGCTGTCTAACAAGGTCTTTTGTTATATAGACCTATTAGGATGTATTTTCCTTTTGTAATTAAAGTTATATTTTCATTAATTCAACATTGAATTAACATATTACATTTAATTAAGGTTTTTAGTTGAGATAAAAAAGTCAATGGCACGAGCGGGATTCGAACCCACGATCTTCGGCTTGATACGCCGCTGCTCTACCACTTCAGCTATCGTGACCTCGATCCACTCGGACACCAACTTCCCATCTCAACCGCACCTTTTGAATTTTCCCTCCTTTTTGCCATTTTTCACATTGACTTTTTTATCTCAACTAAAAACCTTAATTAATTGTAATATATTAATTGGTCAAGCGGACCACGAAATTAGTGAATTGAATTAACATTATACAAGTTATATAAATATGCTATACTAATTTCTGTATAGTAATTTATTTAAAGAACTTGTATACATGTACATAGATTTGCTTTTGAAGAGTATATCTATCGCTAGGGAAACATTTTGTAAAACAGCGGAAAAATACAACCGTATCAATCATGGGAAGATAACCGTCGGTTCAGCCATTTTTTTATTTGGATATGTATGAGCGGTTTTTCCCCTCTAACGGTGCGTATATTTACTTATATTTGTTTCACCTCGTTCACTTTCCATGATCCATTCCATATCCATGGATGATGTTAAACGTTAAAAGTTACGTAGAACCCGTGCTTATGAATTAAAAATAGTTTCGGACTACTCTATAGACTACTGGCACGCAAATCTAACGTTTCAATAAAAAACAAACTAACAATCTAAAAGACAATAATAAAACCAATCTGGACATACGCCTAAAACTGTAGGGCACCGCTAAACTTCCAACGTCCAAACAGTTCAGTCTTTCCAACCCAAAGTCTTCAGAGCCATAAACAATCCTCCTCGGATATCAACCGACGCAATGACCCTATCGTGAAAAAAATAATCCTCCAAACATTTTCTATTTTCAGCAGTAAACTCTCATCTCACCCCAATCGGATGGCCGAATCGTTATCCAATGTAAGATGTAAAATATAATGTTGGGGGATTGTAATATACTCCGCCCATACAGAGCTACTTCATCCCCCGTTCCTACAGCACACCAATGAGCCCTAGTTCTTCAAGAAATCTGATTAGTATGATTAGTAGGCCCAGCTTCAATGGTTGAATTTCTTCTACGGTTACGTTTTACATCCCAAAACACTTCCTCCTGCGGGCAATTGTGGCGCCACATATAGTAGTGTATTGGTGTCTTTTCTGCTTATTTGCATAATCTGTACGTGCCGTGTTGGATAATACCCTTCCTCTGATTCCCATTCGTTCTGCAGTGTCCTGTTGATATCCTGTCAGGATTCGAAGTTTTTTTACTGCTTCCTTTGGTGCATTCTGTTGTTTCTTTCCTTCCCACATTTTGCTACAAGTCTTGGATTGTTTCTCTCCAATGAGTGAAGTCCACTGTTTCCTGTTTTCATGTTGTGCTTTTGTCGAAGATAGTATGCCACAACGAAGATAGTAGTTCCCTATGCCACAGAACGGCTCAGGACTTCTCAGCGATAAAGCAGCCCCTTTCTTTGCTAGGGTGTCAGCTCCTCGATGTTCTCTACTCCCACATGTACTGGGACCCAACAGAGGGTGACTTCATTTTGCATACCTAATCTGTTTAGTTAGTTTTGCAATTCATTACCATCTTTGAGGTTTATGATGTTTGAACTAGTGCTTTGATGGCCGCTTGGCATAATATACATTAGAGAAATATCATTTTAAATAAGTATCCGATAACTATTCTGCTTTCAACATTAAGTAGCGTAAACAATTTTTTGATGACACCCATCTGACCCCAAACAAATGACACCTGTTAATACTAATCTCTATTTAATCTTTGTAAAATGCCGTCGGGTTGGATCTCTAAAGGGTGTCCTGGCATTGTTGGAACTGTCATTCGTTAGAGTGCGACGTAAAAAATGAAGAAAAGCTCCTTATTGCGGCACTGGACGAGGAAAAGTGGGCCTTTTGTAAAAATAATATTTCAAAATATAAGAAATCAACACTAGTAGGAGAAGTGCAGGTAGACACAGATCGCATTAATTTTATAATACAATCTAATATGAAACATTAACACGTAAAANAGAATGAGTAATAGGGAAACCTACATACAGGTGGGTTCGGAGTGAAGACGAGTTTCAGTATACTAAAGGTAGGTAGAGAAAAGGTGAATAAGAAATAGAGGAGAAAACATGTGAATATAGAAAATAAATAAATGTATAGATAAAGTAATAAGACAGATAGATAGAGAGAAAGCGAGAAACCGGTCGAATCGCCGAGGCGTTAACATTTCAGCTACAAATTTTTGAAAATTTCGTTGGCCGTTATCAAAAATGCATCTTAATTTTTTGCGAATAGCATAAATGTAAAACAAAGTGTTCTTGCTCCCTTGTTTCTTTAAAAATAAAAGGGATGAGAGGTGGCTTTCAGTAAATACAAACATTCCGTCATAAGCAAATCACTCGAATTTGTAACAAATTTGGACCTACAGGAGTAAATTACAAGTCAAACAAGGATTAGATCGCTTACCGGGTATGTCAACAAATACGCAACGTAATCAAATAATACATATCACTTAGATTGACTTTAGATTTTAGGAAATCCACTAGCTGAGACAAATGAAGAACTTATAGAACTTCTGATGAGAAGCTTGTAGGGCACCATCATCTATCTGTCTTATTTCCCACCAAAAAACCTACATTGGTTTCAAGAAAAGTAAAGAAGAACATGTAGCGACAAGAATTCCTTTATTAATGAATTCTTCCATACTTAACATGAAAAAAAAAACAGTTTAGAAAAAAATTTATCATAAATTAAATTTAAAATTAACACAAATTTAACGCAGATGTCTGCGCATTGTCTAGATGTGACTGTTAACGGTGGTCAAGGCACCATTTCTTTGGTGGACGTCTCTTCGACAAAGAGCGCGCATTGTTAATTAAGAAATTGTTAGCAAAAATTTTAGGGTGGCGCCCTCATAAATGTCTTTATGTCTAATGAGTGATATGTGAAGGCTTTCAAGTTCGTAGGTAAATTGACTTGGAAGTTAATTTCAAATTAATTTGAACATATTTTTAAAAGTATTTTCCCAAATAAGATTGTAATTTTCTTCAAACAATTTGATACGAATTATATTCAGTATGTACATTTTGTAAAGTTATTACGTATTGTCCTAAATAAATATGTATATATTGAAAATTAATGGGATGTTATTTGTATAATGGAGCATGCAACAATAAAGAAGAAACACACAACCGGATAATATCCACTTGGTGTGGGTCTGCAATCAGGGTTTCCAATACTAATAACATTGGGCTTAACATGGACTCTGACCGTGAATCTTTTATTAGAGTTAATATTTATGATCTCCATCCAAAAAGGTCGGGTTAAGGTAACTTCTAATTAGGTGAAATTGCATCAGACATTTGTAGGTCCATAGTAGAATTAAAGATATATTTTTCTAACGTCACTGGAAGCTACGGGTTTTGATCAGGATGATGAATACGAGATTTTATTGTAATAATACAGGATTCTGGTTTATTTGCTTGATCATTGGAGAAAGTTGACTTTTATATTTACACAACTGTTCAAGCTACGTTGAATGCTTTTGTAAAACGTACATTCAGCATACAAAAAACACACTATTTTTACATTGGAAGAACTTGGGTCAGCCGTCTGCATATCCGTTATCCAATGAAAACATTTTTCTTTGCTTCAAAGAACCTGGGCACGTGGAACTTCCCGCTATTTTCTATATCAATGCTCTTCTTTGGGAGTGGGACGTTGTCCAAGTCTGTACAAACTCCAAAATCTTACAACAAGCGAGAGGACATCTTTCATGTCATGAGGAAACAGTCGTTGCTCTAATTAAAAGAATTTGATGTTCGATCGAATGACAAATATCATTTCTAAACTAAGTAAAGTTTCTTACACTCCGAGCATATATATAAAAATTAATGTAATGGAAATTATGGGAAAAGAGTACTCAGGACTACCATTTTGTTTGGAGAAAAAAGAAAGAAGAAAACAACTTCTTCTATAAAAAGAATTCTGACTTTATTGCAACTATTTCACAATGTAGATGACACCACTGTCAGGATTTGACATTTTTTAGGAATAATTGACAAATATTAATCTCTAAAATAGAGGTACGATATACAAAGTGAGAGGACAGCCGTGTCTCATTACGAAACAGAATTACCATAATAACCCTAAACACGAATTCGAAATATACTAAGAAAAATAAAACAACAATGGTTGTAATTGAGCAAATGGATTTTGAGAAAATTGCATCGAAAAATGGCAACTCTTTCTTTTTCTTTGATCAACAAAATGTGCTTGAAAAACAATGTTGAAATACGGTAAAATTCTAGGTTTTGAAGCTTAAGTAATACAGAATCTTTTTTAAAAATAAATACGTATCAAAATTAAAATTCCTTGTCTTTGAGGAAAACAAAAAGCATAGGACAAATGCCAGCTGTTTGCCTTACAATCGTGACAAATATATTTGTAATTTACATCGACAGAAATTACATGGGGAATGCAATAAAAGAAGTAAAAGATTATTGGGAAAAGAATTACATCGAAAATGAATCAGAGATATGTCGTAATTATAACACGTGTGTGAAAGTCAAACAAACATACACTATTTTCTTTTTGTAGCTTTGTTACCCAATACTCCATAAACACTCTGATTATAAAAGCTTCGGAAGCAAGACAAATTTAAAAGGAATTAATACACCATAAATAAATGCCAGCAGATTCGCTATTATTTAAGAAGGATTAGTTACAGAAGGGCAGAAAGGCGTCATTGTTTTGATAGAGTCAAGTAACTGTGTAAACCCAAGCTCAGGCTAATGGTTTTATCTGAGCAATGATCCTATCTGCACTAAGGAAAATTAATATTTACTCATATAATATATATATCCAATATAGTATACTGAATATATATAGATGTTATCTGTGATGAGACATTGCCCTGGAAACTTATTTTCCAAATTTCCAGCCGATGTTTTTTCACTCTTGTCCTATCGTGCCAGCCATATTTTGTCCATGTCTTTACGTTTTCTCCATTAATCTCCCAAAATCTAAGTACGGCTGTGTTGTATATGGGGGACTACCGGGGAAGCTTAAAGAATAGCTTAATTTTCTAGTGAATTTGTTTTATATTCGGCTACACCGTATTGAAATGGTTACACCCTTCTTACAGCCAATAGTTCCCAGGTCCGCTCAAATTTCTTTTTTCCCCTTTCTAATTCTCTCTTCGTATTCAGTTCCTCTGTACTCCTGTCAAACTGATCCCTCTACAAACCCTACAAAAAAGTATTTCCTTATTCCTGAAACAATTTTATGGATTTCTCTTTTTCACTACACACTGAGTCCTATACCTTTCCACCTTTGCCCTTTCTTAATGATTATCTCTTGTCCTTACAACATTTTGCCGATGATTTGTAATTGCCCCTTTGTAGTTTAATTATTATTGTTGAGTATATTCATTTTGTATGCATTCTTTCCTCACTATCCACTGAGTCCCTACCCTTTCCAACTTTGTCCAGTTTATCCGTTTTTAATCCATTTTATCCGTTTACGTCCAGTTTATCTTAAGGTCCTTTGTAGTTTTATTTCCATTGTTGACTATTTTCATTTTTATGTACAATGCCTTCACCTAAGGAATTACCTTCCTAACACTTTCAACCGAGATCTTATTCCAGCTTAAACCAGTTTCTTTTGATTATCTCTTGTCCTTTCAACTGGGAACCGATGATTTTCAATTGCCGTAGACATATTTGCCTTAACGGAGTTGAATCTTTCTAATTTTGTTGCCTTCTAATTAATTAGTAAAAGGGACTTTATGTCCCGGAATAAAGTGTATTTTTCATTAGAACTTGCTGGATATTAAAAATAAGATCTACAGAATTGAATTATACGTTGTACCTCATTTGCAACTCATTGAGAATTTAGCCAAAACGTCTTTGAAACCAACTTAAGGAAACTTCCTTCCTTTCCTTTTCCTTATTAAGAAAAGAAGAACAAAAAGTGTTTCCGGCCAAAAACATTTTTCTGATCTGTATATGAAACAAGATTCGGTAAAAAGAAAATTATTTTATGAAGTCTAGATTTGTATAATAGCCTAGAAATGCCATCCTGGCGGCTTGGGATGATATATATTGTACGATTTGGGTGTCTTGGGTGAAACGAAGTTTTCTATTCCCTGATGCATGCCAAACCTACATTCCAAGATTATAAAAGAATGTAATCCGAACGTAAATAAGCTAACTATAAAACAATGCTATGTCTGTGGTAAGTTGTATCTGTAGAAAACCGTTTTCAACAGGAAATATTTTAACTATTCAGTTTCTATCGATAAATTATTATAGAAATTTCCACAGATGGTGGGTGAATGTTTGATAAATTACCTGCTTCATTCCAACCATTAATCACACATAAAATTAAAATTATGATTAATTTAAATTATGTCTTTGTTATACAATCAAATGGTCATAGTTTTATTCACAGAACCCAGAAACGTGTGTCAACTGCATATAAGCTTAAAAATTACTCTTAATTTCAAACCAGGGTTATCTAGTTTTTGGCATATTTTGTTTTAACCTAAGGCCATAGTAGCTCGTTAAAAAAAGCGAATTCCAAAGCCCATTACCAGTTAATGCACAAGCTTGTACATTTAAACATTAAGCGTCCATGAAAAAAAAATATAATAGGAAACTGATTTGCAACTCCATTATTTTTCTTTTCGTTCGAAAAAAATAATGAGGTCAAAACATTTACACAGTGATTATTGCTAATCCGTAAATTCACTAAAAAAATCCACATTCAAAACTATTTGACATTGGAAATTTTTCAAAAAGAGATTGTTTTTGATAAAACTTTTTTATTTGGTTTTTCCTGGCTTTCTTCATTAATTGAAAATTTATCAATTAATCTTGGTTTATTACAACACAGTATTCGACTGGTTATTGATCGGCGGAGTGAATTTTCAACGGACTAACGCAGCTCAGCTAACCCAAGCTATTTCCTATATCGAAAAACACCTTGAGCTTATCGAAGACATGCAATCAAGCAAGACAAGCATAAATGGACGACAAAACTGAATGAAGGAAAATGTACGTTCATATTGAAAATGTCTTGTTCTCCACTGTACTTCAACAACAAGAGATACCGACTTCCATTTAAGCCAAATATTTAGGGCTTACCTAGACAGCAGAATGACGTGAAATCTCCGCACAAGACTTAAAACCAACAACTTAACAGAAGACTTGGACAACTACGAAAACCAAATCCGTCTTGATCGTCAACGAATCTTATACGGGACTTTTATCGACCGGTCCGGGCATACGGAAATTTTGGGGTTCTAGTAAGCCATCCAACATCCAGTGCCTCCGATCCGTCCAATGAAAAGTCCTCAGACAAATTGTCGAAGCTCCTTACTTCGTCACTTAACTTACTATTCACAACGACCTGAACATTGCTTTTGTCAACAAACTGATCTGTTTCTGATTCCAAAAGTTTCACGCCAAACTCTCGATCCATCCTTACCCTACTGCTCGAGCCCTCTCTGTAAACTCCCATTCCAAGAATCGACGATGCCCTGGAGACCTCCTCGTCCCTTAATTCCTCACACTGAGGGACAGAATTGACATTTTCATAGTATGTGTTCTCGGGTACAGTACTGGCATTAGTGTTAATGATGTGACCGTGTGGAAAAGTTTTGTAATTGTACATTTGTAACATGTACTAATTTGTCTAAGGTATGAATTAGACTAATTTAAAAATGTAGTAGTGCAGAAAATGGTTAAAATTATATGGTCTTACTTTCAATAAACCTTTTTTCATTTGCCACCAGAATATTTATACCGGAAGATTCGACAATCGATTAGAATTTTGTTATTTCAATCTTATGTTTGTCATCAGTGCTTGAATTAATTCTTCAGTCTGATGGTGAATGTATTGTGTTTGAGTATGTTCTTTCTTTACCGTTTCATATCAAGAAAATGTTAAATTTGTTTGAATAATTATGGTCATTACTTGAGTACCACGGTTTCGGATTTGTGTGATCATTTTATCCGCTTATTCCTTACTTTTTTTGTATGATTACCGAGTTTGATTAGACTTTTTTGGTTGATACTAGGCTGAAAAATATTACACTTGTGTCCGAACATTCTTTCTAATTCACCCTAGTATCCGAGAAAAAAATTGTGGGTCTTAGCAGTTCATGTATTTAAAGGTTATTATATCAATCGATTAACGTTTTTTTACGTAGGATAAGAAAGTAATTAGAAGGAATGTATTAGAAGCGATTAGATATGTAAAAAGTTTTTTTGGCTTTACGTTCTCCGCATTAGCCGTACATTAAGCCACATATTTAGGGAAATATGCTATTTATGATAATATTGTTTTATCTTGTGTGGTTTTGGGAGTTCCACGTTTATCTACTTCGTTAAATCTCTTGATCTTTTCCAAAGTCTTTTTTTGGCAGCCTATTGTGATTAAAACTTAATTGACCTAATATGGTGAAAAATTTATTGGGTCTGTTTACTTTACTAAACCATGGTTTGAAAGTTTGGTTGAATGTTCGCACAGTAACGCCCCTTGAGGTATTTAAATTCATTGAACTATCTTTGGCACTTTATCCAAATCCCTTTTCTGGTATGAGCGTTAATATCCATACTCGAGATTTCCTTGAATAGGATTCCAGACATTGAACTTTCTTTTGCAAGTAGATCTACTACTACTATTCCTCCTTCTAAAAGATAGATCAAGTATCGATTTCCTGATGCCATTTTGGATCTTGACGATCCGAAAAGATGACTGAATTTTTGTCATTTTGGGCACAGATGTAATTAAAACCTTCTCTTCAGAGGACGGCTACCGCTGAAAAATTGTTGTTATAGGTTTGATATTATCTTGATCTGAAAGTTGTTATCAATTCACTAGTTTCGTGGTCCGCTTGTCCAATTAATTAATTAATTGAAAGTTGTTATCAATACCCAATATGGCTGCTCTCCGCTGCATGGATTGATTTTGACTCATCTGTGTATATGGCTGACGCTAGTGGGCTAGGTCCTCTTGATTTGTTATAATATTTAATTTTGCCAATTGCTCGGCTCAGCTTAACTCGCTATATCTGGGGTGGATAGCATTGCCAAGAGCTAACTCTTTTTGCCACATAAACACATGAAGCAGTAGAGGCTGATGTTATGGGAGTTATGTTGTCCGGGATAGAATTGGCATGCCAGTTGGTTTAGTTTCATGGTAACTATATGTCTGGGATTGCAAAAACAAAAGCAGAGGTATTTATCCGTCAATCAAGAGATTCCAAGTTACTTTATCAGTAGTGGACGCTAACTTTCCTCTGTGGGATTTTACTGGGATGTCATAGATTATGGACCCTTATTTGAATGAGATAGGCACACATCATGAAACATTCAGAGCTTTCTCTGTTTTTCTCAACATATTCTATAACATTTTTCCATTTTATTTATTTTCTATAACATTTTTATCTTTAATTATTCCTAAGAATTTATGAGTTGGAACATTTTGTGTAGTAAATGGACGCATCTGCCCAAGTTCGTTGGTCCAGTTGTCAAATTCCTGAATGAATGGGGTAATTTCTCCTCCTGCTTCTTCTAAGTTCTTGTCCTTGGTATATACTGTTCAATTTTCCGCAAATACGGTAGACGGTAATATTATTCGTAGGAAGTTTCTTGCTATGCTGTATATATTGAGAATAAAATAGGACTTAAAACTGCCTGTTGCGATAATCCCGTATTATATCTAGAAGAAGTATAGTCCTAATTTCTAAAAGATTTGTGACGTTTTGAGTAATTATTTTTGGAATTTTTTTCATTCACCATCAATTGTCGCAATATTTTAATGTTAACAATACTCTAGGCGTATCAACATATCAAAGAAGATAGCAAGCGTGATTTTTTTTTGTACGTAGTAATGAAGGTTAAATGATTGTCGTATGTGCTATGTTGTTTTTTGAATCCATGTTGGAAATCTGGTAGTATGTTTTGTGTTTCTACGAGCTATTCCAATCTCCTTTCTACCATCATTTCAAAAGTTTTCAGAAGGAAAGAGGCTGTATGAGGTGGCAATTCCGCAGGTTTTCCCGCTTTACAAATAAGGATCACAGTTCGTATTTTCCACTCAAGGATCATCTCCTCCTCATATAATAAGACTTTATTAAATATTATTAGCAATGAGTCTTTACGTTAGATGGAAGATGCTGTATCATCGGTTAATAGATCATATCGTACCCCGGCGAAGTAAACTGCTAAAAAATGAATAGGGATATTTGTAATTTATTCTTATTCTATTAATTTTAATTAAATTAACTGATATATTCTTGTTAGTTGGGTAAAACAAAATACAAACCAACAACAAAAAGTTTGCTAATTCTCATTTTTAATAACGGATTTACTAAAGAATATTAAACGGAAGATTACTCATTTTGCGAACAAACACTTTTTCTCGTCTTTTCTCCATTTTCATCCAGTTATTCTCTTTAAGCAAGGAAATACATCATATTGAACCAAAAATTTGCAATATTATTGTGATAATGAGTCATTGAGGTCATCCGCAAGTGGATATCGCAAAGGCAATTGGCGTCTCTGAAAGCGTGGTCTCCCGGGCTGTAGCCCGATTCCGAGAGACTGGGAGTGCCCAGAGGAGGCCATGTAGTGGATCTCAGCGCATTATGACGTTAAGGGAGGACAGATATATTGTCATTGCGGCAAGAACCCTTTCCAAAGTGCCCGCCAGATCCTAAATGAAATACAAGACGTTTTGGCAAGGCCGTTGTCAACACAAATGATTCGTAATCGTTTGTGGGAAGTTGGCCTTATATCTTATATCCCTTTGAGACTTTGTAGCAACAGTTCGCCACCAGCAACTCAGGAGAATATGGTGCAGCGAGCGCCTAAAAGAGAATACCAATTGGAATGCTGTTATGTTTTTTGATGAGTCATGTTTTCTGTATAGTGATAACAGTGCCTGCTATCATAACCACATTGTAAGAACCGTTGTTTTCCTTGGCATTGGGTTGCTGCATGTTTATATCGTGAATAGTTATTACATTGTCTAACCGGGCGGATGTATGGACGAACAGGGCATAAACTTCCGAATATTATGATAGCCAATGGAATCTTTTGCCAGGAAAAGTTATTAAACACGTTTGCAATGGAGTATTTTTATCCTGTCGTTGTGGGTTTCGTGTTTTGTCATTCCTTTCATAGCTTTTGGTTGGTCCTCATCTACACATTTTTTTCATAGCATTAAAAAATATATATTTTATGACTGGATTCGCTCGCGCAAATTTTTTTCTCGCCAACGTCGGGTGGTCCACAATCGAAATTTTACTACATCTAGATTTTACAACCGTTAGAAAGCTTAATTTCCTTTGTTTTAAAGCTTGGTCGACAAGGTTCAGATTTTAAGTAAATTTAGGTGAGAAAATAAGGATGACAAAAACTTTCCAAACTTTGTATATTATGTCTCCAATTATAAATTATGTACAGAGAGAAAATGTGTTAAGTCGACGTATTCCCGACACTCCTCTCTCCTACCTTTTTATCTTTTTTTTGGTCTCTCCCTCCTTCATTACATTTTATAGTTTTAATTGCCCCGAGGAATATCGAGTACTCTGGGGTGAGTGTGTGATGTCTGGGGAGCAAAAGTAAGTTATTAACGCGAATGGAGTGGGTTCGGCCCCGCTCCGAGGAATATCGAGTACTCTGGGGGAGTGAATGTGACCAGACTTTTATGTTAGTATTGTATGTTGTTTATATTTTACTCTGTTGGAATGAATGTAATTTAAGCATGAAAGGAAGGGGTTATNACTTTATATATATAGTTTTAATTAATTACACATGCATCAGGTAATAAATATTTAGTTTATTTTAATTTATCGTTCGTATCCGTTGACTCACCAAGGTTAATGTAAACACCGTTGGGATTATCTGTTTATCGCAGAACCTTGGCCCTGATTGATGCTGAGTCCTCGTACAACCTTTGCCGACAAGACACCGCTTCATGCCCTTTGGCCTATCGATCGTTGTATCAATTTTGTATCGTCCCTCGTCGATTTCCTCACCACCAGGGACAACCGCCGGAAGGCTCGAGGAAGCTAACCGACATATTTTGACGTTGCCTTTGCATTTTCATCTGTAAATTGGCGTCATCGTATTGTCATCTTGGATCATTGCCAACAGCAGCGTTTTTCACCATCCCATCTCCATTTGTGACATGTATTGTCATTTTGGACCATCGCGGACAGCAGCGTTTTTCACCATCCCATCATAAGTTAATTTTGGTAATTATTTTATATTGTATACAAGCTTGACATTTTTTGTTTATTTTTAACGTTCTTTCGACGATAAGACATTTTTCCAATGCATTTTGTTTCTTCATAAATTTACATTAATTTCAATTAAATTCCTTTGGTTTATTAAGATTAAAGTTTATTTTATTTTACTATTGCATTTATTTGTTTCCAAGAAAGTAGTTCAGTTAATCTTTGTTGTGGATTAAATTTAAAATAATAACAACTCATTTATTTTTTTCAAAGAAAACTGAATGGTCATTTTCATCACATACACGTGCATGCTCATCATATGGCAGCATATAACTTCAAATATAGGTTTGTTTGCAATTTGTGTTTTAGCGAATGGATTTTATTTCCTGTGGGCATCTTAACCCATACAGGAGGGTCGGTAATAAAGGGAAGAGAGATGGAAAGAAAGGAGTGTTAATTTTCTGGAATATCATATATTTAATTTATTGATGACGTACTGCAATTATCAAACCTACCATTGTGCCTGTCGGATACGGGTGAGAAGAAATGCTGTCGTTGTTTTGTTGTTTACACAAAACAAAAAAAGACAAAAACTTAACCGAAGATACGGAACACCCAAATCCGCAATATACTCAATAAATTAATAATATGTAAGACACTAATTTCACCGTTTTGGTCTTAGAGTCGAGATGAAGGGTTCAGGCAAGCCATATAATATAACATCCAAAGAATCCAATTCTTTCAATAAAAAGTCCTCTGTCGCCTCAAAGCTCCCTTCTACGTCACTAACCAAACCGTTTAAAAAGACCTGGATATCCCATTCATAATGGACATGAATCAAACACGATTCTTCACCTTCCACTCAAAGCTCTCTTTCCACACCAATCCACTAGCTCAAGCCTCTCTTCAACGCTCCAAATCTTCCATAACGCTTGAAAACACAGTGTCCTTGTGACCTTCTAACCAATCAACAATAAATCTCAACACTGAGAGTTTCGACAGTGGCCGTCTCCTCTCTGTCATCCCCATGGTCTGACAGGTCCTGCCAAATCGACGGTGGGAACCGAACCCAGGCCCACTGACTCTACTAGCCGAGAGTGACACGCTAACCACTCGACTACCGCAATCCCTTATATAATTTAATTTGAGCAATCAAAATATAGTTTTTGGTTGTATAAATAAACGAAAATTCTCTGCATTAGTCTAACACGTTCCTAAAAACCTGAATTATCTTTTGTTTTCGCCCAGGGCTGAATACTAAATTAACATAATACCC
Source organism: Cimex lectularius (assembly GCF_000648675.2). NCBI lineage: Eukaryota > Metazoa > Arthropoda > Insecta > Hemiptera > Cimicidae > Cimex > Cimex lectularius. The sequence continues at coordinate 61,038 of NW_019394160.1, read as the reverse complement.
CAACTAAGTGTAAATGTTATAGGAAGATAGAGAAAGGAAGAAAGGGAAAATAAATAAGATAAAATTTACGGAATAACTAATTTTGTTAAATTAAAATACCGTCTTGTTTATAAATAAAAAAAACAAGGACCCCCAAGCAGCGAAAAGCAATTAATTTCCCTATCGCTACATCTTGATGAAAATATCCATTTTAGGGTTGCCGGTCTGTCACAGGGAGCAGAGATTTCATCATGTATTGTTTTGTGGAAAAGGTTCCCACAGCCTAATTATTGTTAGAATATTATCATAAGTTTGAAATTCTCAAAGCCTTTTCAAATTCGAAGCTATTTAATTATTTATTTATTTCTCATAGGGCATTACAATTAAAATCAAATCCATTTGTATACTCTTTCATAGTGGGAGAATACCACAAAATTTTTACAACTGTTCTGATAATATTACTTGCCTAACAGAAAGTATATACATTTTTGGATTTTGTTTAGTAAATACAACTTTTATATTTCCTAGGTTCTCATCTTTGTATTACCTCGAGCATTTTTCAGTATTTTCTCACAGAAAAAAGAAATGAAAAGTGATTTGTCATATGTAATTGAAAACATTTTTCAATCAGTTAGTTGATTGATGATGTCTAACAAAACATATATCCTTTTGAAAATTATGTAGGTTTCGAGTCAAATAAGTAAAATTTGAACGGCTTATTATAACGGGCTTTTATGTATGTATTCATAAAGCAACGATATTATTCCACATAACTGTGTATGCTGGGATCCCAAGAGAGCCAATTTATTTCAAAGCGAATTCCACTCTCCAACACCCAGGGGTTGGGTTGTTTTATACTAGACTCGGACATGCAATATTTGCAGAAACATAACAGTAATACTTTTCTTCGTTATTTGTTCATCTATATCTATATAAAAATAGAAAATTGATAAAAAAATATATTTTATATATTTCTTGGTTTGGTTTTATATTCTGTGGGATTAAGGGAACCTAAAACATCAGTACTTTCCTTAAATAATTGATTATATTTCTTAAGGGAATTTCTTTTGTATTATGAAAATCCTATTTTTATCGTTATACAACACAATTAAAAAAATACCAATTTTATTTTATTTTTGTGTGTTTTGCATCTCAATTTTGTAAACCAATAAACGCGACTTCTATGATGCTATGAATTATAAATACGTTTACAAAACGAGCGAATTTTGGAGCCGTAAAGAAATTACAGGATAAATACATTTGAAATTTATTGCTGATATCTTTTGGATTTAATCCATAACAGTTTTGGTTCATTCAGCCGTATAGCTTAAATTGTTTTGGCAAAACATAAAAAGAATATTAATTATTCTTTTTATGTAAGGTCTTGGTTGAATTAAAAAAGCTAGTGACACAAACGGTATTCGAACCCACGATCTTCGGCTGAATACGCCGCTGCTAACACAAACTAGGTATACACATCTATTATTACTATAGGAAATAGAACCAACCCGTTTAATCTAGAATCTTAAGAATCGAAACGAGGGACCGAAATACCCGATGTAGTGCTCAAGCAAAATTCTCAAATGCGCGCTCTCTGTATGTAGCCTAGGAATTTTACCCTAATATTCGTTAGCCTTTTTTTATTCTTTTTTACAATTCGTTTCTAATTTCAGTTGAAAATTGAATAATTCCTTCGTGTAATAGACCATTATTTTGAGAAATTTTCTGTACTATTTTGTATGTACATTCAAACTATAATGACAAAATAACCATAATCCGGTTGATTATTCTAGATATTGACATATACTTTTGGGTAAATCTCGGCCACCGTTTCAGCATTCATTCTTCTGCAAGATATGCATATCGAAATTACATCGTTACAAAATCCGGTCCGACTCGTTGTAGAGACAAGGGCGTCTGGATGTAGAGCAAATGACATAAGTGGGCTAAACCATTGTCTAAAACAGTTGAATTAGTCTGAGTCCCCAGAGGACAACACTGAAGTGGGAGACAGTCCCATACCTGAGCAAGCTTATAAATACTATATTTCAATTAGGGTCGGTTCAATCATGGCAAATCGCGGTCGACCGGCAAACACATAATACCAACATTGACGGCGGATGTAAATTTCTCTTTTGTCCTAAATGTACTCAGAGTGTTACGTCGGATTCGACTGAAAAAAGTGGATTTTATTAACTCATTTTTGGATAATAATAAAACATAATTTATATAAAACATCATATAATGTACAGGGCGACAACGTACTAACTTACACCCTAGTTTTCTCAAAAACTACTTTCTTAGAAAAATCTTAAAAAGGACATTTAGCCTACACTAGTTTCGAAACATCGCAATATGTTTTTAATAAATAATTTATTTGCCGTCTGTAGATATGATGATAATTTTTCTCCCGGTCAGAACACTGCCAGTATAGCCAGCATTGAACCCGGAGGACACAGGTTAATAGAAACCAGCCAACCCTAGCACTCAATACGAGGGATTGTCCCGTTACTTGGGGTCCGACGATCTCCTGATCGAGTATCGCAAACCAATAAGCACCACGCTGACTCACGATAATAACTAACAAACTGAATTCATCACGCATTTTAATGAAACTAAAGGTGCTGTCGACAAACTCGAAGTTAGTATGTGAATACTTATATTTACATGTTTAGGGATGGTTTAGGTGAGTGAAACATGAGACTAGCTGTTTTACAGAGCACCGGGCTTAGGAAAGTTTAAAAAAATCAAAATGAACATTATCTTTTTAAATGGTAACCCAAATTGTTCTTTGTACATTCACCAAGATTTCATGAAAATAATCGTTGATTGTTTTCTTCAATAAGAGCGGTTATAGTTGCTTTTTATCCTTCAACTTTTCTTCAATGGTAAATAAATAGTCAAGCACCAGTTTAGTTGAAAACAAATATTCTTTAATAACATATTAAAACTGATATAATTTTTATGTAACAACAGTTCCCTTATAACCCATTTACTAACATATTATTTTATATTGTTATTGAAAAGGTTGAATCGTTCGATTGTCCCTGGGCCAAGACAAACAGAACTAGCTATAATACAAATATTGGCCCAAGAGCTGTTTAAAAATTAAAAAAACACACTAGTAGCCAGGAATGGCCGTTTAATGTAGGTTTATTTTTTTATCCTTTCTTGACATACAATTACATTTTACTGAATTTGAATGTATTCTAATTTCTCTTCAAATATCGCCTGCACCCACACATTTTCGTTTTGTTTATTTTTTACCTCGTTACACATTATTTCCAAAATGGACAATACATATTGCAACATAGAGAAAGAACCGAAAAAGGTTTTAATCATATTCAAGTGGCCTTGAATCAATTTAAACAGGGTGTTTCAACTTCTTCAGTCCACAATTTCATTCAGAAACGATTAACTTTAGCAAAAAATGGTCTTACACAAACCGCAAGTTAATTTTGGCGAGGAATGGCGTGATAACAGAATTAACATAACTTTCTCCTCTAGCGGGGAAATGAACTAACTTTGTTTAAATGAGAATCCCATATTTTTATTGTACAATTCGGTTCTAGAGCTTATTATACGCCACTTTTACTGTAAGTAAAATTTTGATAGGTTCGACCATTTCTGAGTTCTGCCCGACGGAAGACGCGTAAGCNCAGTCTACAGGATACACGTCTAAGAACAATCAATCAATTTGTCAGCCCCTGGGACTCGGCTAAATTGTGTCGCCGGTCCCTGGTTTCTGTTAAGACAAGTTATACTAATAACACAGCAATGGCAACAATTCTGATTTTGTTTACGGAGAAAATTAGTTGAAAACTTTCGTCTGCGGACTGTTCATTTGCATTTTCGAAAAGGATTAAGTGTGTTTACCTCTAATTGATATTCCCAATTTAAACCATAGCATAAACAAATATTTTTTGGTAAAGGTAAACAAATTAAGGGCAGATTTATCTTTTATCCAGCAAAATGAAAAAAAAAACATCAATTCGGTGAAGTTTTTTGCCTGTCAGAGTTTATAAGTCATAAACGAGTATAATTATATTATTGGATAAATAAATTGACGACGATACTAGGACGAAGGTGTTCTTGCAGGAATTGTCATCGGCCCACCTTAAAGATTTTGTAATCGTTTTTAGTTAACTAAGTTCACAGTCTTAAGTTAGATTTTCCTGAGAGCATATCAGACAAATTTGATTTAGAGTCTTAGATTAGAAGTAACTGAATGTATATCAGTAGTAATTTGCCATTTCTTTGAATAAAGAGTTTTAAAAACGGATTCGTCAAAAGAAATTATTTAACTGGCGCAGTCGGAAGGAGCCTCCTTGTACGAGTGGAGGAAGAAAAATTAGAAATTATGGAAAACTACCACAGTGGCAAAACAAACCATAGAGGAATCAAAATATGAACTATGAGGGAATAAAACATTGTTATTATTGGCCAAACATGAAAATCAATTCATGTGTAAAGTAACGAATATGATAAAAGACCATTAAAACTCAAATTCAACACACGTAATCCTACTAAACCGTTCAAAATAATTCATACAGGCACAGTAACTTTTGACAAAAATAAAATTCAAAATTCTTAACTTTGAAACATTTTCAAAATACGCACAGGCTTATCAAAAATTATGAAGGCAGTCTAATAAAAAGTAAATACTTTAATTGAACGAAGACATTTTATAATAAAAAGAGGAATAATAAACGGTAAAATTCCACTGTAAAATTCATAACCGGTAATTTGGACACCTAGGATGGCGAAAATTATGAAAAAATGTCAGCATATATAAAGAACAATGTAAATAACTTTAACTATCAATTAAATAACCAATATTCTGTAAGCAATATGCTAAAAAAATAAAGAATTCCTTAAGGAAATAAATGTAATGTAGAGTTAAAAACTCAAATTGTAGAACTTAATAATATCATTAGGGGGAAATAAAAGATGTATTAGAACTAGAAAATATGCTAAACCAACTTATTATATTATTAGAATTAATCTCTGATATGCTAAGGAATATAGAAAATTCAATCGTATTCTGAAACTAGGGACACTACATCCCAGTATAATCAAACCTAAAGATTTGCTTAATGAACTTAACAGATTATTCAAATATTATCCAAATGGATTTCCATTGATGGTGAAATTACGGAATATCCTAAAACTCGCATCAATTGTTAAAACTATATGTAAATATTATAACAACACAATTGTATACTTTTTGTCGCTACCCGTAACGCAACAGATTATGACCTGTAATTTCAATTCCATCTTACAACAAAAACAAATTTATAACTGTGCTCGCAGCATATAAATACTTTCTGATGTCAAAGGACAATTCAATTATTCAACCACTGAAAAGGCTGTGCCCTGAAATCAACGGAGTTTTCCTTTGCTCCGCCGAGGAGGGGGTGGATCAAGCAACTCCTTGTGGCAAGAACATATTACCCATGAAAACTCGATGCCGGAGACACATCGATTTTAACTATAATCGATAGGACTAAATATATGAGACAAAAAAGTGGCGTTATCTGTTCCTTAATCGTTAGTATGACTAACGATAATCAACAAACAACAATTAAATTATTTAAACATACAATTTTTTAAAATCTATCCGGAAATACTATCCGGAATTTATAATAATAATAATAAATATTAGTCGGGCTAAAACGATGACATTGAACATTTTTAAATGTTAATAAAGAACAAGAATATAAACTGACTATATTAAGTTCCCATCTTCCTCTCCGATTGTCTTGTAACAAAACTTTTAACATAAACTTAATAGGAAGTCAACATTAAAAAATCATGAGTTTTACTTACAATTTTACTTACATAAATATATAATTTATTAGCAGACCGACAGGTTTCAGTAACTTTTGGTAGAGGATTTGTTGTGAAATATTTTCGACAATGCAAATGAACAGTCCGCAGACGAAAAATTTTCAACTAATTTTCTCCGTAAACAAAATCAGAATTGTTGCCATTGCTATGTTATTAGTATAACTTGTCTTAACAGAAACCAGGGACCGGCGACACAATTTAGCCGAGTCCCAGGGGCTGACAAATTGATTGATTGTTTTTAGACGTGTATCCTGTAGACTGAAGTGTAAAATAGACGTTTTGACTTATTAATAGTTAGAAGATTTTGTAATAATTATGATACAGTATCTAATAATTATCCTAATGAGGGATAAGTGAAAACCAGTGTAACGTACTAGTAGATAATAATAAAAACATAAAATATACTAAATTTCATTCAATTATGGCAACAATTATGTTAGTTTTTTTACTTATATATATGCAAATATGTTATAATGTGTACATATATATGTTTATATATATGGGCGTGTGTTTATATATATAAACATTATATATTCATATACATATAAACGTAGAATTTTTTTCACCCCTCCCCCAGAATGAACAGCTACTTCATTTCACGCTAATAAATTACATTCATTCCAATAAATTAACATAAACACAACACCCTTTTTGAACTTAGAAGTCTGATCACAATTACACTTCCAGTGCACTCGATAATCTTCGGGGCGACGTTAAACACATTCTATTCTCGGTAATTACTTAGTTTGACTCTCAGACATCACATACTCACCTTAGCGTAGATATCTATGTCGGGGTCAAAAAGCCCCTTCTTTTCACGCTAATAAATAACATTTATTCCAATGAATTAACATAAAAACTACACGCAATACTTAAAAGTCGGTCACATTCACCAGAGTACTCAATAATCCTCTTGGCGGTGTCGAAGTGTATCATCGTAATGGATAAACCATTGGCATATAAAAAGTTTGGATATAGGTGGGTTCGGTGTGAACTGTTGAGAATGTTAATTTGAGCGGAAATCAGTACCGCATCGACCCTCAATTCGAGTAATTAGTGTATATTTAGTGTATAGGTTTATCGAGTACTCCAGTGAATGTTATGTAAATTTTAAATTTAAGAACGAGTGAGAAATTAATTAAGCCATACGTTCGTTTCGCGTAGCCTTATTTACAATAACTGTTGGAAGTTTTTTTGAAATGCAGTAACCTGATCGTTTTAGAAATTCACCTTTTGTTGATGACAGAATAGTTTGAGTATCTACTTGGACAAAGTCTCTGTCTCACTCACACTCACACTCACACGCACACACACACACACACACACACACACACACACACACACACACACACACACACACGCACACACACACACAAATCATTGGTTACAATGACATGTACAACACAAACATGTTCAACAAAATCATACACAAAATGCACTAAATGAACTACATTAACATACCTACGGAAAGAACTGTACAAAGTAATCTAATTAACGAATATTAGGCATTAAAAGAGGACTGAAATCTCAAATATCGTACCTTAACAATAGCGGTAAGCATGAAACATCCACAATATTCAGAAAGCAATAAAAATCAATATATTCGAAAATCTGGAAATGTATAGGTATACACAAATTAATGAATTAACACTTCATATACTTGATTTACACATTAGAAAATTATACACTGAAAAAAAAAAACTGAAGATAAAGCCGGCACACGGACTTAAAGAAACTTCACCACAAAAATCACACAGGCACATTGAAGAAGGCGAAATGCCCAAAGGTGACAAAGCAATACATACAAAATAGGCAGACCAAATTGATAGATAATGACCCATTATATGTTCTTTATTATTTTCATGGAATTTACCAGGTAGGTTTGATCTGGTGTATGGCTTCTTCTGCAATTTCATATTTCTTGATAAGTTTCAGAGTTGTGAACAGATGCTCCTATTTGTTATCCATTTTAACTAGTCGTTTAATAATTAACGATCATTTTCTCCCTGCAGACCAAGTGGAGAAATTTCAAAATTTTAGCAAAGGTAGTTTAGGTAGGACTTTTTTTAGGGAAAGTAGTTCGTATAAGTCTTGAAGGAGAAACTGAGTGTTTTTTTTCGAAATGGCCTAATTTTCTGTAATATAATTATACATTAGTAAGTAATTCAATGTAGGACATGATGTTAATTTTTTAAAGAAGTCATGCATTTTTTTGTTCAGTACAAACGGACTGGAAGAGAAGTACGAGAATATTTCTGTATCTCTTTAGTGAAATATCTAAAGCAGTATTAGCATATGTTCTCTTGGCTAAATAAAGAGCTATTCACAACACAGAAATTTCAAGACGGGATTCGCATGGCCATTTGAAAGGGTAAGTTTGTCGTCTCTTTTGTTTGTCGGTATTACAAACTATGAAAGTAAATATTAATTACAGAATGTAGGCCTGAGCGAATAATTTCTATCCTCCTTGAACAAAGAATCAACCCACTTTTTCGCCAAAGGGGCAAACTTTTTTCTTTCTCAGCCAGTAAACGATGATTATTATATGAAGCCCCGAGAGGACTACTACGGGACATCGATCCATATAAATTCTTCGGATTTTGACATTGCGACTACATTGGGAAGGCTTCAATTCGCCATGCGAACGGATCGATGTCGAGCAGGAGATGATGGTTGTCGTGGACCGGCTCAACGGGCCGATATCACCGACCTGAGGTGTTTATGCGAAGTAATCTGCGTTTGATCATATTCACATCGAGGTCAATCACACTGGATAACTTTGGCATTCATCCATTACAGAACGACAAGGGCTATTTGAACTGAAATGATATGGTTTGAAAAAACTACCTTCCGATACAATAAATAATTATTTATGACTTTTTTTTTTATCACTTTAGGATTAAGATTATAGTAATCACTTAAACCGCCATTCTTACTAGACAATCAAAATATATCGTGATATTTTATAATTTATGAAAATTCATATTTACGGCCTTTTTGGACCTATCTTTTATCGCTGGTTGTTAATCAGTTCAACATGAACTCATCCACCCACAGACAATCACTCTTAACTTTAAAATTCTAAAAATTGTTTGATAGTCCTTGTGGTTTAAATTGGGGCAGAAATCTAATTATTTTTTCCGTACACCTTAAATCTTCTCGAGAAGTAGGAAAGGAATACATGGAAAATTCTATTTCAACACCAACTCACAATTGGATCAGTTGTTTCAGAAACTCGCCGAGTCCAAGAAATCAACTTTCGGAAAAACAATAAAAACGTTTCATTTTCAGGCAGTACATTTCTTTTGGATTTTTTTAAAACTGATCAGCCGTACCCTACATCACACCAGACCGCATCTCACGATTTCGGAATAATTATCGACTAACGGTCACTAATCACAGTACCCTAAATATTGAACTCAATTTGAACATAACGGGTTTCTGCTGAAACAGACACCAGAAATGTTCTGCAAATTGTTTTTGATTCGAAATAAAATGCACTGAAAATTATAATCTTGTAAAATTAGTAACATAGTCTTCAAATCTGCATTACTGTCCAAAAAAGTGTACAATAATACTTTTTTTTTTTTAAAGAACTTTATTTTGTTTGGCGTTCCAACAAAGTACGTTATACTTCATCAACTAAAGGTTTCTACTGTTTCCTCAGTTGTTGTAGGCTAGTTGAACATTTTTCTCCTGAACACAATCTTGTCCTGGACGTGACGGGTTTCTGTTTGTTCGTTCAACTTCAACCTGTTTTTAAAGTAGCTTATAAGGTCCGGACACAACGGGTTTGTTTTGCAATCTATACATGAAACAAAAATTGCGAAAAAATAAAAATAATTTTTTTTTGGATATGATGAGTTTCTGAATCAACGGATTCAATTCTATAATTAACCGTGTTTATTGTGCAAAACTCACAACTCTGTCAATTAACTCTTTTGTCCTACCCAATTTTACACCTTATCTATATTTTCAGGAAGGGTATTATTTTTCAGTAAATTTAATGGGTGTTGATCATAGTTGGTTAATTAAATCCTTCTCTCAAAATAAGAAATGAAGAAGAAAGAAAATCCTAGTTCAGCATAAACTAACTATTCTAACAATTAACCCACATACACAGCTTTACAAATTTTATTTCTTTTTAACAGTGCTCGTCGTCACAAAGCTACAGTTGATTTATGAGTGCATCGAGATTATTGAAATAACGAACTGGGGTTTTGAAAGAAAAATGTAACACAACTATTAAAATTTCAGCCGGCCTAATATTGAACTTAAAAAATGATAATATATTATTACTTTCCGATATATAATATATTTTTAAATCGACTCATTCAACATTCATTAACTTGAAACGAAGTAAAAGGATAAAGACATAAAATTTCTTTACAGATTTATTGATAACCTTATTGACCGTGCATAACTCGTCAGTCCATAAATTTTTAAATCCTTAGATCGATTAGACTATCCCATATGTTTGACATTCCTTACTCTAAAACAGAATATCTACAAAATCATGAAACTAGCCACTTAGTCTCCAACACTGATTTCTTCAGCATATGTTATTTGCATTTTGGATTTACATAGGTTCAAATCCGCACTTGTACAAACATGTGTCGAGTTGAGCATATTCGCTCCTCGTAATCCACCGGCAATTCCAACTTTTGCTATATACTTAATTATTAGTAAATTGCCGGCAAAATCGAGAATCACCTACCCCGTGTGTCGGCAGTCCGGAGGCAGATCTCTGTTCTTATCCGTCCAGCCACCGAGGTTAGGGAGGGGTGCTGTCAACAGCTAGGTCAATTCAGCACCCAACGCATGCAACTCCAATTTTTATACCATTCATTCAATTAGGGTGATGGAGTACTCTATACTCCTCTATCACCCATTCCACATATTATACAACTAACCTAATTGAGGGTCGATCCGGTACATGATATTCCGCCGATTACATGCCTCCTTAGTACCAGCAACTTTGCTGGAACTAAAGGCGTTTTTCCTCTATTGTCAACTCAAACTAGGTATACACAGTTTTTATTACTATATACAATAGAAGAACCTCTATTCCATCAAGAATCGGAACAGGGGACCCGAATACTCGCTGCCGTGCTCAACTCAAATTGGCTGGCATTTCTGGGCTCTTACTGTTTGGAGCCAAGACACTGCACCCTTCAATTAAGTGGGGCACACCCTGAATGCATGACACATACTCGGGCTTTGGCCCAAAAGCAAGTGTTTGTGTGTCAACCTCACATGACCTTTTCTTTACCGGGTGACCAAGACCCTTCTTCTACGTGTCAGATCCTACTAGGGCCACAGATCGACAGTGTTCTTAATCCGTGAAAGCCTCTCTGCGATAGGCCCATTGACGGTGTCACCTTCTTTAATCATGTTTTTTATTGCATTCTTACCGTCAGAGGGACAGATCGCGGTTGCTAAGTCCGGAGATTGGGACGTCTCAGCCTTAGCCTCCTCGTCCGCCTTTTCATACCCTCTAGACCTGTGTCCAGGTACCCAGATAACAATCACCGTTTTGCCGAGACGCAGTAACCGCGCTGAGGGAGTCGGTGCGGACAAGGTAGGCAGATCCACCATCGTCTCGAATCGCCCCAAGCGCGTGCCAAAGCGCATACATTTCTGTCGGGCAAACGCGACCACGTAGTAGACGCATCCTCGCGATACACGGCACACGCCACAACTCTCGGTAAATTCGAGCCGAAAACCAGCGATCCTCGATCTAAGCTCCAAGAACGTTGGTCGGTAAAGGTATAGCGAAATAGATGACGGCGAAATCTTCCTGGTCGAGGGCGTCTTGGAGGACCCAGGCCGGAGTCGGCCTGTTGCCCAGCTCGAGTACAGTTCCATGTGTCATCCCCGCCATCCCTAAGGCATCACCAAAGCGTATTCCGAGAGGTCGAGTCCATATCTGAAGTCGCTCGTATATTTTACTATACTGGCATTTAAGGATCGCACCCGAAAGCGGATGTCCTGGTTTGGCAATAAACCCCACCACATAGCTGAGGGTGAGCTGCTCCTCCAAAATTCTGGCGGCAGCGCTGCCAACTCGCATCAAAGGCTGGCCAGAGGGATTGTTCTGAACTCGCCAGAGACCGATCGAACTTCCTGAAAGTAGAGACTATCGAGCCTCTGCAGGCATGTTTTCGTGCTGAAGAATAGGCCATACAACCATAAAAGAAGGTCGAACACAGTGGCGAGTCAATTATTTTTATGAGAGTTTCCCTGTCCGCTCCCCATCTGAAGTAACCGATGAACTTTAATAATTCTTTAATTAGTTAGCTGTTTATTAGTAATTATTATATTTATATTGTATATTTTATTTATATTATATTCTAGTTGTTCCTCTTTTTATATGTAATGCTGTTGGATGTGATGATTTTCATATTTTTTTATTTATTATTTGTATGTAAATATATTGTTTGTATACATGTCTTAATTCTAAACGTATAAATCCATTTGTATATACAATTTCATTTGTAAAGTTTGTAAGGACCTTTAACCCTAAACTCAATAAATAAATAAATTTATCAATACATCATATTGTTTTGTCAAGAATGCTTATCTATTTTAGCTATTGAAACAAATACAATTTTAAGCAAAAACAATACAGATTAAATAAACGATTTGAACGAGCTTCCTATGACGATCCATAAATCTTGGCAGACATTTATTGCCGTAGACATTAGAACATTACGTTCTCCGGCCAAGCCGTGAAAAAATAAACCTCCGCTCGATTACTATGACGCTTTCAGATCACGACTCAAGAAGCCCTATAAACGAATCGACTTTTAATGGGATCGATTCGTGCTTGGAACATATCGAAAAATCCACCTATCCATAGTAATGTATTATTGCTGGACGTTTTAGAACAAGAACTGAACACAACTAGGTATATATTTAAAGATTTGAACCAGACTGTAGGTTTAATCTCCAAATAATGTCGCATCTTTCCTTACACGAGCACTGGTACTAATAAATTTATAAAAGCAATTTACTGTAAATAATTTCTTCTTTAATCATAAGCTCTTTCTTTTTTTACAACAGTATTTATTTTTATATTTTAAGTCAAATTGTTGACATGTACAAATGGAAAAAACCAAGACAAAATCTGGAACTAAGTGGCACTAGGGTGTTAAGAATCACCCAGGGGTGACACTTCTAATAGGATTTACGTGCTATGACTCTCTACCCAACAGGACGCGAGGCCACTGCCGCTTCAATCTCCTTGGGGGGATTATCGGGAATAGTTTGAATAGGGGTATGTGATTTAGGTATAGTGGTGGCATCGGAGAGTAAAGGTTATATGTTGACTTTTATCTATTTTATTTTTATAAGCCACTTTTGTATCCGTTTGTTTTATTAGGTCCGTCGGCATCACGAAATGGAGGGGATGTCTTCGGTAGAAAAGGATGCGTCAGGTTGCTGTCCAAAGTGATTTATCTTCAGTCGGAAGGTTAGTTGTGTATGTCTGGAATCGTTGAACTCTTAGTTTGTCAAGTTCAATTTTTCATTTAGACGTCATTCTGCTGAGAAGCTATCGGTCTGAGGGGTACCTAGTACGTTGTCATTTGGCTCGAGCTCGTCGTTTGGAAGAGATTAATTGTCTAATATAAAGCGGTTGTAGTCTAGTTGCATGTTTGTAAGTTTGTACTTTTAAATACACTCTTCTGTACGGTTTTTTTTTGTTACGAGGGTTCGCAACAGCAGAGATTATCAACCCTCGGGGTGCCGGTATTTTTGAAAAAAAAAAAATTGTAATAACGTAGGTTTCGAATGCAGGGCCGCTGGATTCGAACCCGGGGTCCTTTACCTTACAACGATGAGCGCTGTGTCAACGCCTAAACCGTTGCGGCTACCGGGTTTTGTATGGTTGTTATTAGGTGTTGTACTGCTTCGTCTTCAGCCGTTTTTACTTAAATTTTTAAATAATATTAGGTTATTGTAGAGTAATTGTGGGAATAATTTCCAGTCAATTGGTCCATGAATAAGCTATTTCCCATTTACTATTGACAAAACAGAAGAAAAAGAGGTTCAATTCATAAAGTGGACTTATTTTCCAGACAAGGTAAACTTTTTTTGAGAATTGTAGAGTGAGTTTATTAAGTTTAAAAAACACAAACTCTTCAAGGCAAAGTTCCGAAAGGCCGACGACACCCAACATTAAAAACTTTTATCCATGGAATCTTCTGTTCATCTCTCGACGTTATGATAGTCGCCTCATTGGACAGAGTCCCACGATCAATTACACACACAAAATCAATGAGTATTTTCTCTTTGTTATATCGACTAATGTTAATGGAGGACTTTACTAAAACATTATTGTGATCCCTGAGGAGGAGAAGGAAACAGTAAATTACTTGAAATAGTCTTCCCTACCCTGCCGAAGCGGGTGACGGAAATAGAACTAATACCTAATTTTTTCTTACAGTTTGAAGACTCATATTTCTTTTTGGATAAAATATACAACAGCTCTTGGTTGAATTATGATGCCAAAAAACATTAATTTAAATCAACAGAAATTGAAAGTTGTATTTGCCGAATAGTAACTACATATAATGAAGTCAATAGCGACAAACTTTTATACACAATTCAAAGTGATATATAAATATTTATTATTGTTATTTTTACATTCTTCAAAAATCTTTAGAAACTGTGATCCGTTGAATGCTAACAAAGGGAAACGATTTTACATGGCACGCCTTACCAGTTGAAGGTCGAAGGTGTCATTTTTCCGCAGCAGCTAATTACAAGGTGTAATATCAACATTAAGACCGTGGTAAATTACAGATTGGAAGCAGTAAACGTTTTGGAATGCAAAATTAAAAAATGAAAGAAAATAGAATGAATTATTCTAACTGTCGCAAAATGAGTCAGTAGGGTTTGGCTGTATTAGGTGATAAAAATTTGAAAAAAATCATGGAAAAACAAAATTATTTTAAAAAAATCATTAAAAGAAAATATTGTGATGAATTATATNTGTGTGTGTGTGTGTGTGTGTGTGTGTGTGTGTGTGTGTGTGTGTGTGTGTGTGTGTGTGTGTGTGTGTGTGTGTGTGTGTGTGTGTTTTTGTTCATTTTAGGGTGAAGAATCTACTGGAGAAGTTTGTAGCACGAGTAGCAATTCACCCTGTATATGTGTGTGTGTGTGTGTGTGTGTGTTTTGTGTATATATTTGTGATGATTAAATGATTAATAACCGTTAGTCGATGATTATTCGCATCTCATAATTCACGAATAATCATTGTTATTACTATTATATGTACATTATATTATTGCATTGTTAGTATTACATTGTTCTACTATTCCATTTTGAATTATTGGTCTATCGCTAGTTCTATCAGATAGCTATCTTATATGTTTGTACTTTTTGTTTTGTTGTCCTTAAGGGAACCTGTTCCCAGGACATAAAAACTTTTTCTTTCTTTCTCTCTTTCTTTATATCTATCTATTTGCCTATTTATCTCCTTCTCGTTTTCTTTCTTTCTCTCTCCCTTTCATCGTCTATCCCTCTCTCCCTGTTCTATCCAATTCTATTTCTCAACTACATTTCACATATATATATAAATATTCTTACTTCTAGCCACTTGAGAAGTTGTATTTCCATACGCGGTACGAATAGACGTTGGCTTTATATTTTTGCAATACAGATGAAGTAAAAGCCAAACACAATGGACATAAATCGATTGTAAATTCTACAATTTGATGTTCATATTTCTGCTTAATGCTTACCTCGGATTGATCCCCGATTCCATTAAACGGACGATAAGCAGGCCAGTAATTATTGAGGTGAGGGAATGAAGGAAGTGATAAGAAAATTTGATTTATGCTAAGCTGCAGAAGCTGTCCGGCGTTTACTACTTCCGGCAATATATTAGCAATCTACCAGCGTCATTTAAATCCTTAATGGTTTCAGTCAAACTGTTCGGTTACTAAGTTTATTTTTTTCTTTTGTTAAAGTAAAATTAATTATTGCAACAGTAAGTGGAGGTTATGCCATCAAAACTGGTTAATTTGCTTTCTAGGTAGAGCAGATTTGAATAATACCAAGAAGTGTATTAAGTGGACAAAAAATCTTTAAAAAATCTAAATAAATTGAAAAATTGACTCAGCCAATTGCTTGAATCAGTAATTGCTTTATTCGGATTTGTTGAACAGTGTGTTCATGAAAAATATGCTTTAATTCTTCTGTACAATGCAGGTCCGACCGTTCAAATAAATATTTCTAATTGCTAAGTAATATATAGAAAAATCTAACAATCGCGATATAAAATGGATCGGGTTGTAAAATAAGTCATTACAGTTTTACAATAATTCGATTGTATTCCTCTTTTATTTTGGTACGCTGTTTATTTAGTGATTGTTGTATATACTCTCAGAAATAGAATTAGTTAAGATTGTTTTATTCGTCAGTTTCTTCTTTTATTTTGGTACACTGTTTATTTAGTCATTATTGTGTATACTCTCAGAAATAGAGTTAGTTAAGATTGTTTTATTCGTCAGTTTCGTCCGAGATCTCATAATTTTACAGTGTTTTGCTAATTTAAAATGAAGGAAACAAAACTTGCATTTTCGTCATTTAATGTTAACTTTTTATTACCGCATAGGCAAACTGCTAGGAATGTATGTAATGTGTACGGTTATGATTACAGCCCGGATTTGTATACAATTGCAAATTCTTTTTCCTAACACTTACGACCACGGTGATTCGATATTTATTCGAATCATACCTCTGTGGTTCCAATGGTTCAAATTTTGTTCTGTATATTTTTTCATATTTGACGAACATTGCATACATTTCCATATTTAAAGGATCTTACAAATTTGAAACATTTTGGATTATTGAATGCAAAATTAGGAAACTAAGAACATGAGAGAAAAAATAAGTGCCTGAAATTTGATTCCAATTTTATTAACTTTGCTAAGAACAAAGACGTAAACAATCTGACAAATGGATTTATCTTGAAACAATCGGAATCTTTTGTATGGCTCCTATTCCAAAATTTCAGGCGCTATTTTTTACCTTTACTGACAAATTACTATTTATGAAAAGTAAAGTTGCGGAAAAGGGACTCATTTGAAACATCAAAATAGTCAGTCTCAGTCCTCTGTCATTTTTCAACCTTGTATGCCTAAAAATATGCCGGAAGTGTGGGAACACCTTGTAAAACTGCATGTGGGATTTTTGATTTCAATGCAAAACAGAAATCACAAAATTCCTGGGCATGCAGGAATGTTATTACAAGAGAAATTAAAAAACATCCTTGACAAAAATACTGGCTTACAGGGTTGGGGAAAATTAATGATATAACAAATGTAAACAATAAAGTGGCAAGCGACGATCCAATTTCGTATTTTAAGTTTCTACAAGTACCACCACGTTTGTCGACGTTGAAAAGTGTTTTTGGAGGTACAAACATGTTTTGACCGACAAACTCGCGCGTACTTTTACAGAAACTAGCATTGAAGATACGTCTTTTGATAATAAACTTAATTAGGCTTTTTTATTTTGTATATTGGAAATTATATGCTTTTTTGTGCGACTGAGATTTTTCTGTTCTATTTCGTTTCAAAATGAATACGTACTACATGAAAACGAAAATATATGTCTACGTTAAAAAAGTTAATTATTAATCCAGTGATATTTCTGACATTCATGTTTTCTTTTGTTATTTTTAGTACAAATATTATGGCATATCTGAGGATTTTTTTTAGTTCATACAAAATTGCATGTTTTAGGTTTTATTAGCGCATATTGTATGGAATATTTGCGGATTTTTATTGCTTATTTATCCGAGTTCATGCTTTGAAAAGATGAAAGTAGTTTGCTCGGGTTAGAAGTGGAAATTTTAATTTGGAAGACTCAGAGCACTTTTGTCTACTTCAAATGTTGATGACGACCAAATTTAAATATTTGTCACAAATAACTAACACCTAACGATGCAAACCGCTCGTAACACTAACTTTTTCATCTCAAGACCTTACATAAAACATATAATAAATTAAAATCAGTAATTTGGTCAATTATACCATTAAACATAATTGGATTAATAATTACTAAGGAACGTTGAACCATAAACTTACATACTGGTTAATTAGGCGATGGCATTTAGAATAATAAATTTACAGTAATGCTTAGGTAAAAAAATGTCTACCAGCAATTTAATATTGATAATCCATCAAGTTAAATTGATCGATTTTTCTATTTAGTGTCTGAATTTCAGTTAAATCCTGGTTAAATCATGGACTTTTATGAAAAAATCTCCTGTGGGATGAGTTCCCAAAAGATGATCTATGAACGATACTCTTTTTAAACATTAAATATAATAGCAAATCGTGAGTAATGTACGTTTTTCATTGGCGGAAATGGCTTGCCCTTAGTGCCACTAGACAGATGTAACAAAAGCGAAATCCTCAATTAGAAGGGAGCTGAATCACTGCATTAAGACGAAAGTTTAAACATTGGAAGTGGCCAATTTACGTTCCACGAGCTTTAATACATGTTTAACGAACAAGAAGAGCCGTATATTAAGTGAATGCGGCTAGAGTATAAAAAAGTCCATGTTTACAATAATTTATTTATAATAATCCACCTACTGAGGAAAACAGTAGTAAAACTGAGGAAAAGTTTCACTGTGTCCATCTGATTATAACTTATGGGTTGGCGCTGCGGTAGTTGAAAATATATAAAAAACCTAACATTTACCGCTATTCTATCTCAACAGTAAATAAACCAACTTCTTTATGCATCATTTCGGTTCCCCTGTGCACGTAAGCAATATGTTATACGTCATAAATATAAAGCCGTTTCTACACAGGACCAGGACAGGGCGAGGCTTAAGGATTTCGTCATCAAATTGTCGCCTGTCTTAGGAAAAGGAAACTCTATGAGCATGTTGTGAGAAAGGTGTAAGAATCGTATCCCGGAGATCAAAACGCATGGTGCTTAGTTGGCCCGCTCCTTTTATGGTGCAAAATATGACACCCTTGAGTTTTGAAGTCGGTACTTGAGAGTTGTCTGAATAATGAGCTTTTCCCATATAACGTGAACTCATTTTCTTTATTTTGACTTTTGCTATTCATTTTTTGACAACCATACTTTACCCTCAGCTAGCTAAGCGTATGTGTCATATAGAGAAAGGGTGCTTGATGTTTCTCACTTATTTGAAGGATGAAATTCCTTGGCTCCATGTACAGAGCGTCTTTTGTGATAATAATCTGACAAAGAAAATTTCAAAATCTAATTTTAGTAGCATTTAAATGGGCATAAATCGTTATCTAAAGATTAAAGTTGTTTTTTTTTGTATTAATTTCATTAACGTTGGATGTTTAAAGTTTTAAATGTTTTACGAGGTACATCAAC
Source organism: Cimex lectularius (assembly GCF_000648675.2). Taxonomy (NCBI): domain Eukaryota; kingdom Metazoa; phylum Arthropoda; class Insecta; order Hemiptera; family Cimicidae; genus Cimex; species Cimex lectularius. Next base: position 41,829 of record NW_019394160.1, on the reverse strand, counting down.
AAAATACTGCTTTTTGGATATTTTAACAAACATTCTGTAAGCAAAATAGGCCAGAAAATAGTCAACACTTGTCCTCATTGTCAGATTCTTGATTCTAGCGTTATAAAACCGTTAGATAGTGATATTTGAGGAAATCAGTGTAAATAATTTTTTAACCGATAATTTCGACGTCCTTTCTGCCTGACATATATTCCTAGCGCAAGTTCTAACATCATTCTTCTCCAAAGTAAAAGTGGATCGATATTCCGATAACGACATCTCAAAACTCGGAACAATTTTAGGGGTCAAAAAATCGTTAAATTTAAATTCAAACAAAAATTTAGTTGTGAGTTCTGTTCCCCCCGGGGGGGGGACTGCAAGAAGTGATAGGCTCAACTCTGTACATGTATATGCGTGTGCAGAGTAGAGCTTATAATAATCATTAATTAGCTTAGTGGTAACAGGATTCATTTCTTTAATTCCCTTTTAAACTTTTAACTTGACCTCTTTCCATATGATTAATAATAATAATATAAAATTTTATTTTCAAAGCTCTTAATGTTTTCGAAGTTTGAGGTTCTAGTAAAAAGCGGAACAATCTTATTCCTGGAAGGAGTTTCAGACTTTTTTTTAACGTTGATTCGGAAGTTAGATATGGGTTTGTGTTGAGCCCAGTTTTATTGTTCATATATTTGAAATAATTGCCTAATGCCATGGCAAACGATGTCCGAATTGTTAATATGAATGTCGTGAATATGAAGTCGTTATCGTGAACGAAACTCATGGTCTTCAATTAAATATAACTATTTTGAAATATTAAAGAAGCCAATTGGGACGTTTTGAGTAACCCACAGAAATCTAAAATTGGTGTGTTTAGAAGAACAGGCAGACTGTCGGCAAACGAAAGATGGCGCTATCGAGATTGTCAATAGCTCCAAGTACTTATTAAGCGTTGTCCCTACCTGCCTTCATTTGGATTTGTCTCGCATAAAAAAAACCTGTGAGAATTTGACCGTCAATAACGTTTGGACAGGTTTAATTACGCAAAACATGATTCATTTTTCAACACCACTCGTTTTTTGCAAGTGTTCCTTTCTATGTGACCAATCTTACTCTTGACCAAGACCTCAACATCACAGATTTTTCCTACATCATCAAATCGAAATACAACAAATTCCACTCCTTACTCACTGATCATCCCAATCCCTTAGTAAACTAACTTTCTTTACACACTTCTTGATACTCCTCGACGTCAAGTGAAACGCCTCTCATCCTGGGTGAAACCGATACTGAGTCACTTCCAGGCTCAAAGCAACACAAGCTAATTATATTTTTCTATCACCATTGTATTTCCTTGTTGTAGTTAATACTTCAGTTGTAAATTTCAAATAAACCGACAAAAATGAGAAGAAGGGACAATAAAGCTCCGAAACATCACACAATCAATAAATAGTTTTTTCTTCTATAATTATACTCCTGACCAACTATAGCATTAGGCTATAGAAAATATCTATTAATAACACTAAAGACGTTATATACAAAGATTAAGGTTTTAATTAAACATTAATATTTCAGATAATTAGGACAATTTTAATTAAAAGCGGGATAAGGTAGAAGAAAAATAGCGATTTTACGCGCTGTTTGGTTAAGGCCGTATTGCAAACTCATGGATTTTTTTTCTATTGTTTTAGCCAATGGGGCGAAGATTGCCACCCTGCCGGATTACACATTTCCTATTCAACAGAGCATTAATGGTTCGAACAGGTTTTGCCTATCAGAGTGGATTATACCTCAACAACGCCGCCAAAATGTTTACGTACTTACCGATCGGGCCAAGGCTTTTCTTCAGGTCCTGCAACGGTGTTTATTTAACGGTTTTGTGATTAGACATTATTTTTCGAGTGGCTCAAATTTTTGTAATGGGCAATTACCAATACTGTCCGTTGTAAAGTAAACTATCGACTTTCCATTTCTTTCTTCATTCACTTTTGATATCTAATGTTTACTAAGTGTGTTTTTGTTTTGATAGTATTGTTGACTAAATGAACAATTAGTAAAATCAGAGGAAAAACCAAGAAAATTAAGCATTTCCATCTTTGATTCGGTCCTCAAACGCAGGGTAAACGATCTACTTTTGAAAAGGCTGATAACTCGGAATGAAAAGTGGATCATTTACTACTATGTTTAAAGAGAAAAATGCTGGGGAAAACGCAGAGTTAACAACTCCAACAGTCGTATCCCAAGAAGGCAGTGTTGTGCATTTGGTGGGATATGAAAGGAGTGCGTTTTATTATGAGCTTCTTATCAACCAAACTGTTAATTCTAGTGTACACTGCACACAATTGGAGAGATTCAAGTCAGCAACTGATCACAAATGACAATCAATGACAAAACGCAAGGGAATTGTTTTCTAATTATTTTTTTTATTATGTTTTTCTTCTATTTTTTTCAGGATGACGCTCACTCCAATGGGGGTCAAAATTAAGCCTGGTTATAAATCATGTTTACCTATATTTTAAAACAATTTGAAGTAAGCCATTCATAACGAGGAATGAATTCTAAGCTATTTCATCCTAGTCCGCTTGTTTTCACTGCATATTTTCGTCTTATGAAGTTGACAGATGAAGATTGTCGATCACCGACAAGAGCAAATATTTTAAGCATGTAATTTAAAATATATTTTTTTTAAATATGGGTTTCTGGTTTTGTTGTGACCGTATTTTAAGGTTACAGTACAAAAATTGATTTGTTTATTTAAGAAGGGTAAGAAAATGATAAGTAGTAGTGTACAGAGATTACATTGATAAACAGGTACAATAAAGAGAGAATACTTCCAGTAAAGTATTAAATAGGTCAAAAATCTTTTTTCTTTGGGAAAACAATTCGGATTCTTTTTAAACACGTTTAAAGCGCTTACATACGGCTTCCACTTAAAAATTCGTAACTCCTTTAGATATCACCTAGAACCATTGCTCCTACGACCGTTGGAAAGTCGAAGACTCTTATCTTTGAGTCTGTGTTAACCGTGTTTAAATTTTATGACATTATAGGTACAACAGTAAAAACGAAATTGACAAAAACTCCGAAAACGTTTCAGTTTATGATTCCGGTTCTAATTTATTTACTGAAGCAAGGTACAAAAACGCCTTGAAACGTCAAAACGTCAAACAAATCTTAGAGGGTACGCACATTTTCTTTTTAACCATCACGCATCGTAAGTAAACCCTACAGAACATATACATTTCTAACTTTGCAGTCGTTTGTGTTATATATGATCAGACATAATATCTTAACAGACATTACTGAGAGGAGAGTTAGATCCCTGTGTGGTTGTATTTTTGTTAGCTAATGAACCATTCCATTGTGTACGGCATATTAGTAGCAGTCCTAATCGCGAGATACGAGCTTTGATTCTCTTTCCCTTTCCTCCAGCGATAAAGTAGATTAAAGGAAAGTGGTTTTATTGCTTGCTATCGATTCTACTCGATTTCCTTCGGCTGGTTGAACTTCGATTTAAGAGGAAGTGTCTCGCGATACGCGTTTCACGAAAACACGCAGCAAGAAATTTAGCAAAATAAAACTCCTAATGTTAAATTATATTTTCTTTTAAAATCTAATTTAGTGTAACAGGGTGATGTTTTCTTTATTATTAAATATGTGGTGATTAATGACCGTTAATCGTTATTTATTTAGAAATCGTGAGATGCGGTCTGGTGTGATGTAGGTTTCCGAAAACATTTTCTTTATCGTGTCAACGTTTCGATCTTTATTGAGATCATCTTCAGAGCCTGGGATTTACAAACATTGCTTACATATAACAATTACATTTTGGATGTGGAAAAGTGAATTTCTACAATGCAAAATATATTTATTTTTATATATATTCAATCAAAGTATTTCTACTCACTCAAAGAGTTTGTCTTCTGTGTAATTGTGCCATTCTTGCGTGTCGTGTTGAAAGTGCCAGTGAGATTTTTTTTTGTTTATATACGTTGGATTTTGAAGGGGTGGGGAAGGATGTCGGTATAGAAAAGACATTTTTGTATAAGGCGTCGGCTTCTTTGAGGTGAAAAGAGCCGACGAAGGGAAAAAATGTGTTGGTAATGGTTAGGTCAGATTATCCTTTCAGGATTATATAGAAAGGGATAAAATAGGAAAAGGAAAGCTAAATTGTTGGGAAATTAGACTATCTGAAAAATATTTGATGTGTGGAATGTATTGTGATGATATAGGTATGTTATCTGTATTGAATTTGATTAATGATATTGGCGTAGCTGCGACTGAGTTTACATGTATATGTTCTGTAATTGATGCTGTGTTTATCTCTGTTGATATAAACCATTTCTAAGAAATTACGTTTATGTTTGTTTTGTTCTGTATGTAATACTTTTGGATTTTTGAAGTCGAAATTGTGTTGGTGTTCAAGATGGTGGATAGCGAGTGCTGTAGGATTTTGCTCAGGTTTTTTGCAATCATAGATATGTTGCTTTACTCTCTTGTCCAGATATTGGGATTTAAGACCGATGTAAGTTGCCGGACAGTTTAAACAGTTGATCTTGTAGATTACGTCAGATTTATTTGTTATTGGTGTGGATAAAGATCGAAACGTTGGCACGATAAAGAAAACGTTTTTCTGAAACCTACATCACACCAGACCGCATCTCACGATTTCTAAATAAATTATTAAATATATTTAAGTTGGAGAGGAAGAAGAAAATTTGAACACAAATCATTATATAACACCAAGAAAACATCAGTTTGTCAACATTCCGATGTTCATGCTGTCAAAACAAAATTATACCATTGTATTTAAACAATTTTTATTTAAAACAAACAACTAAACAAACCAAATAATCAGTACATACAGTATATAAGGTCTTAACTCAAATTTAAATTTTGAGTATGATAAATTGCATTTCCAATTGCTTCAAGTGTTAAAAGCAATCGTTCAACTTGCGACGATATCTGTTGGTAAACACTGTCAGGTCAGAGGCTCATTACGGAGGCAGCCCCTGCAATTTCTTATTTAGCAGTGATCAAACAGTCGGTCCGGAATTGACCCATTGACTTACAGAAGGGCACGGCCTAACACACTAGATTAGGCTCACTCGACCTCGAACGAGAAAAACTTTAGATTTTGTGTGATAAACAACCTGAAAAAGGGTTTTAACGCTTGCAATTTGTAGGATTGCCTACCATTGAAATATTTTCAATTTGCTAATAAATCACTGTGAATAAATTTTTAACCTTAAACTTTTTTATAAAATTTCTTTAAATGTAAAATGTATGAATTTCAATGTTTCCGATATATTAAATGTTTACTTTCACTTTATAGTTTATTCCTGGTTTCTTTTTGTAACTAATATTCCCCTAGTGAAACTACTAAATGGCTTTTGATCCTACCTCCCCTTCAAGGAGAAAAAATAATCACATCAATCACATAGCAATTATAAATCAGTTTTTTTTTCCTTCAGCCCTCGTAGAGGGGAGATTTTTTTTCACCGATGTTCAGTATTTACTTTCAAACACACAGTACATTTTCGTGTGAATCTGTTAAGTCGTTTCAAAATTGCACCTTTTTTTGGTATATTCAAAACTATTTGTGGGACTTGAAAAAAAAATTGGGCAGCAAATTTCAGTATTTCCGTTACTATGGCTACCCGGAAAATTTAGTTTGCCTTAGTCAGTGAACCAAAATAATTAACTCCATTGGCTGACGTTTCGTCGTTTCGTGGCTGTATTGCCTGCCCTCTTTTTCAGAGGCGAATACAAAACAAAGTCTAGAAATGGACAATTGTCGAAAATATTTTTTTGAAATCGCTTCAGAAGCAGGGTCAAAAACGCCCCGAAAAATCAAACCAAGCCATGGTACATTTTTGATATAATTCACAAGTGTTTTTTTTTTAAATAATTTAAACAGAGGCGATAATAAATTAATGAATGATTAAAGCTAAAAGAAATAGCTGGCTGTGGGACCCAGGTGTCTGTGTGTTTACAGTGTCCGATTTGTATTTGCCAAATTAGCTGTCCTTGGTACGAATCCTGGCATAGCACTTGGAATTTTATTTGAGAATGCTGCAAAGTGGTTTTGAACCCTCGCCTGTGTCAGTCAACGTGTTGTTTAACGCTACGTCCTCCTGTATGGATAAGTCTTACCTTGAAGCTAAATTGATCATTTTTTTGTATCCATACATTTGTAGGAAAACCTTGTTTAAATTCGTACTGCTTCGTATCAACCAAACATTTATGTAATGATTAGGGCAAATCTTGTTCGTTGGTACATTTTTAATCTTGCAATGGTTGAAAATTTTCCTAAGACGGAAACAGACTCAGATCCAATATGCGGATTTCCNATATATATATCTGACAAATTTGGTTGGGTGATGAACCTGTGATGTGGTTGCTGTATGGACTGGCCTGCCAGACGCGCTTCGTTCAGTGTTGGGTCTGTGTGATTTCAATGAAGTAAAGTCTTTTATATTAGGTCGTGAGTGGTGGGGTGCGTGTTTCGGCGTTATCTTTGCTTGTCAGTGGCTTTGGAGGTAGGTCTTTTGGTAAGGACTTTTTGTTACAGTGCTTTGCATCATTTTATACTTGTATGCTAATATAAACTAATTTAAGTTAATATGCATTTACTTATATTTACTGAGTTTTGATTAAATTAAATCAAAATTTAAAAAAATAAAAATTCGAATTAAAAAGAAGTAGACGAATTCCAGAGATGCCAGACAAAGTAAACCATGGCTATAGTTGAGCAAGGTAAAAGTCAAGTAGTTTATGGGATATAAACCGGTCGCTGGTATCTGATAAAACACCTACACAACATGGGTTTATTCAATGATGACTAGGTTTTGCAATTAGAAGGAAGAAATTGCCTCCCATTCTTCGAATGCGAAGCAACAGCTCAATGGGGACATAGCCCAGGATACTAACAAGGCACATGAAAAAGATATGGAGTAATGATAGTCGATGATCGACTGCTACTTAAAAGAAAGGTCGTCCCAATTGAACTGAACTAAGGATCTAGGAAAAGTACAATAAGCAGTGGCGCAATGGACGCGTCAGAGAGACACTGACAGGATAGACAGACTAAATGATCGGTAACGTTCAAATTATAGTTCATCAGACCGTAGACCACAGAGAAATACTTCATAATTTTAGAAGTCTTCATTCTTGAAATAGCGTCTTTGTGTATGTATGCATTTGAGACATGCTATAAAATTATGAGTTTGACAAATTTATAAGGTCGCATTTACAAAATTATCATTGCCGAATTCATCTCTGGAAAGTAAAAATTCAAACAAAATTGTAACAAGGTTTTATCTCTAACTAACCTCTTGTTCAGAAGGGGAAAAATTCATTTTTTGAAGTTACGGAAGTAAGGTGTTAATATGGAAATCAAACAGATCCATTGGGAACTCCCAAGGGGGAAAAAGGCTTCATTCATTCATTGAACTTGTCAAACGTACGTCGAATTGCTCAAAAAATCCCATTAGCTCAGAAAAAGATACTACGCTGGATTAGCTACTTCTAATTTAATCCCCTATTTAAGTCACGTTTTCACGGCTTCCTCGATAAATATGGAAAGGGGCAGGTTTCGCGCATTTTAAATTCGTAGCCGGTTTTTGGTTTTGCATAAATTTGAAAAAAATCACCCAGTGATATTAAGTTGACGTAAATAAACATTATTTTAATCACTAGACAAGAAATAAGTCCTCCGTTCAGTCGGAATGTACCCAGTAAGTTTATAAAAATACCATCGATAAAAACTAACAGCAGAACTACTGAAAATACGACGTGCTTGGACTATAATGATATTATCACTGCTGTCTAAACACTGCAAACTCACGAGGCTACGTAGACTGGAAGTAGGAGAAACAAACCTGTTTCCAGGGAGAAGAAGAAACGGCGGAACATGCCCTCTGTTTGCGCTTACTGCTATGTTGGCAGAGATTCCTACTACTAGGAGAGGAAAAGGAAGGCCTGGAAGATCCACTAGAGCCCCTACCAAACATTGGGCGTTGGTAAAAAGTATTAGGATTAAAAACGGGCTCTAGTCTATAACGGAGATTGCGAAATAGACCAATATTGATCGCGGTACGCAAAGTAGTAAACAGGTCGAACACTAAAAACCCAACCTAAACTAACCTATTGATTTGTATCATTGGTAGTAAAGTCCAGCATCGTTTAGGATTGAACATAATTAATACTTAATGCCTTTTATGGAATAAAGTTCTATGTAGCTTTGAATATATTCTTTCACGTAAGAAAAAATATTTATTCAATTAAGTGAGCTAAAAAGCAAATTGAAGAATAATCTTGATATCAGTAGGGTCTGGATGAAAAAAAATTTAATCGTTATTCGCCGACTTAAGGATAATTTTAAGATCATCATCAGGCCAAATCAATCTAAAAGATATCTGCAAATTGATATAGTTAAGTTTATTATAAATGGTTTCAAAGTTATAAAAGTTAGTTCAATAAGTTTAAAGCTTTTGCCTTTACGGATGTGGGAGAAGATGGAATTTCAAGAAAGGAGAAAGTCAGTTGTTGTTTATTCAAAATAGACTTCAGTTATGCGATTTGATAAATGGATTGTTCAGTCTTCCCATTATATTACAAGAGTACGTCAAAAGCAAACAGAAATTCAAATTTCGAGAGGGACATGATGTTTATTTTTGCATATTCATTTTTTTGCGGATTGATGTACGGTACACGGATAGCTGTAATTCTTGTAGGCACCCTACCTTTTGCGTTCAGGGCATTTGCGCCAAACCTTAGGCCAGGTGTGATTCTTACTCCAAGATACGACAGGGTTGCGGAGCTCTTTACGAATTACAGGCGGTGACCTAACATTGAGTTTTCCCTTCAGTAACATGAGCATCGTTTTTTCCGGGGCTAGTTGCAACTTAGTTCTCTGACACCAGTTTTCCAGCTTGGTCACGGCGAGTGCACCCTTTGCTCTATTTGTACTACGCTACCTTCTTCACGAAGAGTCCTTTCAAGATCGTGGAGTGTACCAAGAAATGATGGATGTGCTCTTATTCGTCTTTTGGGTTTTCCCATAAATGTTTGATGGGATTCAACTCTGGAGAAAGGGCTGGCCAGGATAAGACCTTGCTTACCCAGGTCTTTCCCTTCGCCAGAAAAGAAGATGCTCCAATCTGCAACATACCTCTTTCTGACCAACACCTGTTGTATGGGCGGGCCCTTGGCTTTACTGTAGCTCTCCCTGGCCACCGAAGTTCTCACGTCTTCGTCCGTTTGGGTCGCAGCCGTCGATAATGTCAAACCATGCATAGCAAGCCCAACATCTGAATTCACTTTCTCAGAGACTCCGGAAGCAACGACGACCCATCCTTCTGTCCACTCCAAACAATCGTCAAAGAGGCGTGTTTTCTTAGCCAGATCCTCGTCGGATGCGAGTCAAACGGCCAATCACGTGCTGGATTTTTGTCTCGATCTTCTTGTCCCGCTTCTGGGATCTGACAAGGTCTTCCGCAGAAGCGCGGATCGCTTTGATCTTACCCCCACACGTCGCCACTTCCAGTTGGTCATTTTTCTCTAGTTGCAGCAGTCGACGGAGCCTTGTTCTCATCTCATCCATATTCCGTCTTCCTGGGCTCCCCGAATCGTCAACTCGTACCCAGGTTCATCCTTCGCCAAACGGTTCACGTCAAGCGACATCTTTGTCCAGCGGTCAACTGGTGAAGAGCCGAAAATAGTCCCTGTTCAGGCGCCGATTCGCCACGTTTCGTGACAACCCATCCGAGTTGTGGGTGCCGGTAGCTCGGTAGAGAAGTTCGTGGAGCTGTTCAAACGGATATATAGTTAGGGCGCCACACTATTTTTCCTCTCAGGGAATAGTGACCCTACTAGACGACCAAAGGAAATCAAGGTTGAGTATAATTTACAAAAATAAAATAAAAATGAACAAGAAAACTACTATTAAATAAATAAAAAGAAAAGTTAACATTCGTTCGAAATCTCCTGTTGACCAACTTACAAGAATTACAAAAAAAAATCTCTTCTTAATTGAAAAACCGAAAACAAAATTACACTTATAAAAAAACTAAATAATAGCCTGGCCTGGTTCTTTCTGTCGCACTCGACGCTCGGGATCCCGTGGAACTCTTCGGCGATTTCTCCGACTTTCTGTTGGTTTTCTTGAAATCCCTCGAGTTTCCTGTTGTCCCGCAACCCGGCGTAAACCACCAAAAATCTCAAAAAAACCGATTTTCTTTTTTGCCTCTAGCCCGCGTCCTCCTCGCTACGCTCTCCTCCGCTTCTCGAACCACCCGAACGTTTCAGGACCTTCGCTGTCCTTGCCCCGCTTTATTAAGGGGTCCTCTGTCTTCAGCCGGGCCCATTATAGGACCCCCAGGAAAATTTTTTTTTCCCATTTATATGACACGTAGTGTTACAACGAAATAGCAAAAGTCGAGCTAAAATTAATTAATTTTCGCGATTTTTAACAAAATCAAATCGGCTTAATGAAACAGCAAATGAAAATGTAGGCTGACGCGGGAAAGACGTTAATTTTTTTTACTCAATAAAAAAATGTAATTCAACTTCAAAACTTTAATTTATAATAAAAAAAACCTTGTTTCAATTTGTTTTGTAAGTAGAATAGTTGTTAATTGTTACACTAGTAAGTGGACACCCAGTATACAGGGTGTCCCACGGATGATGCCCCTCCCCCTAACATCGTTAATTTTGGTCAGGTTTTGATTAATCTTTTTTTATGAAGATTTTAGATTTTTCACCAGTTACAGAAATGACTTTTCGGTTAATTGTTTTTTGTCATCAAATACGCCCTAAGTAACTGTTTTGACATTAAGACCACCTTCCACCTTTCTTTAATTCGGGTTTCAAAACTAGATCATTTTTAATCATTTTTCACGCTGTTCCCGGTTCGATAGATGAATAAGTTCCAGAAAATGATTGTCATTTTTTTCTACATACTCCTAAAGTTAAAAATCATTACCTAACTGTTGTTCATCACAATCATTGACTGGATTATTCATGATATTGAAAGTGTAAACAATCATGTTTAAAAATACAATATCCCGTATTTTAATGGAAAATCAATTATTTCATTACAGAATAAAATTAATTCATTACCTTCGCCTAACAGTCTATCACATTATCATTATTGAACACATTTTCGTCCTGAAAGATTCCGGATTTTTATAATTTATTCTTTGTTCAGATGAGGCCAAATTGTTGAATAAAGGGCTATTAATAGAACCACAACACACGGATTTGGTTTTAAAAACATCAAGAATTGCTTCGAAAAATAAATTTTCAATGTGTCTGGTGAATCTAATGTTTGGGCAAGTGTGTGTTGTATACATCGATTTGAATTTTTACGAATACTACGTATCTACAACAAAACATTTTCAAAGGCATTATTCACGACTTTAAACGGTGATAAGGAAATTTGATTTTTGTGACAATTACCAACCTTGTTGGGAGAATTATCCTTGGCTACAAGACGAAACATGTGGCGCCAACAAGATGGCTTCACAATGGCCGATCAGTTTGACATTTCCTCGAACCGAATTTTGAAGATAGATGGATTAGAACTCGTGGCCGAGTACGGAGACCTGCGAGATCCTCAGACTTAACACCGCTATACTTTTTCTTTTGGGGCCATTTAAAACGTGTACTTCACAAAATTTATTTAGGTGAAATAAGGAGAGAATTATAAAGAAGATGTAAAGTCTATTGGAATTGATAAACGATACAAAACACGTGTTGAAAATGAATGAAAACAATACGAACATTCACTTTAACACTGGCTGTCTGTTTATCTACTGGCAGTTCTTTTATCTATAGCCATGATTGTTTTTGCAGAAAATTGCCATTCTTCAAGAAATAGGAAACTCAAGTTTCCTGGAGTGGTGTTTATTGTAACCTGCCGACTGAAAGCGTTAATACCCAGTAAAACTCCTATTTCGCTAACTTCCATAAAACTTAAAATATCAAACTAGGAGTAGCGGGAAATTTTTTTAAAAATTAACCTAGTTTTAAAATCCGAAATAAAAAATTGGCGTATTATTTAAAAAAAAAGCTACACAGGGCGTATTTGAATTTAAAAAATTAACCAAAAAGCTATTTTTGTACCTGATGGAACATCCAAAAACTTAGAATAACTAAAAAAACAAAAACACTTCATAACGAAAAATTGCAGATGTTGGGGGGTGGTTGGACATCTTCAGTGGAATACCCGTATATATTATATGTTTAACAAGAGCTGCTGTATTCTTTCAATTAAGTAATCAAACTCATTTTGTATTTTAGATGTAAATTATGTATTAGCATTCAACAGCTCGGCTATAAGCCTTAAGATAGCAGCTAGGCAAGAAACCAGGGTACGATAAATTTGATTGTAATACCTTAAAATAAGGTTTTATTAAAAGATAATGTTACGCGATTGGAGTACTGTGTAATTCGCTTAAATCGAAGTGATTTCGAGGTAATAACTTTCTTCTTCGCTTGGTAGCTGATTGCCCCCACCCCTAATTAAAATCGAATTGCATTTATTAGTAAGGCATTTATAAGGGGAATTGTGATTAAGTTTCGGATTATACTAAAATGTTTCCAAAACTTGATCCTAAGCACCATTGGCGCGATCCGAACTGAGGTCATGGGTATTTATTGTTTAAATAATTAGAAAGTGAGCTGATGTAATGTCCAAAATTACAATCAGATTCCGACGCTGAGAAAGTTCCGTAACAAGCCGTGGGAAATTTTGCCGAAGATTTGGGTTAATTGGTATAAAATTAAACGGCTAAATTGAACAGTGTCAATACACAAGTTCAACGGCTGTTCCAGAGGAAAATTCTGGAAGCTGGAAATTAGGCATTCTGCAATTTGACAACTATGTTATAAGTCTTTTCCAACGCCATAAATAATTCATGACTTTAATCTATTGTAGAATCTGCTCGAGTACATATGATCTAATCTCTTTTATTAAAAGGTCGCGACAGCAATTAGAACTTCTCTCGTTTTAAATGGAGAGGATTGCCGATTGGCGGTAATTGTAACATAGTTGCAATGTTAAGGACGGTCATGTATAGGGGGCGTCGCTGGCCGCAAGGGTTTAGACGTTGACACGGCGCTCATCACTGCAAGGCAAGGGTCTAGGGTTCGAATCCAGCGGCCCTGCATTCGAACCCGACATACCTACAAATGGTCTTGTTTCAAAAACACCGGCACTCCTACGGTTAAATAACCTCATAGTTGAAATGCCCTCGTAAAAAGAAACAAAAAGATGGTAAAGTTTTTTATACTCTTAGTAACGAAATGCAAAAAACAACATCAAAACTGAAAAATTATATAACCTAATAAATAATAGAATTTGTTGGTGAATTTTTTAAGCTTTGTCTTGTCCTGAAAAATTGATGTGTTCAAATTTTGTGTCTAATTCTACTTATTACAACGATTACAGATCAATTGCATAAGTAATAAACTAATGGTGGCAACTTTTGGTAACTTTCGTGGCAGTGAAATTAGAAGTGTTTTCGTTAATAAATTAGGCAAACTTTAAAATAATGTTTCGTTAGCTAGTTCACAGGTAGTATAAAAATCAGTGATCATCGTAAACAGCAAATATTTATTTATTTGTTAGTACAAAGTCCATACAGGATACATTCCCAAAACAGTCAGTACAGAAAAGAAAAACTTCGAATACAATTTAAAAACTAGGCATAAAAGTAAATTTACAATTAATCAAATTATATACATGTATACTAATGGCCATCTTTGCCTACTGAATGAGTTAACCAACAATAAATTTCACAATGTGACTGTGAAAGAATGTATCACCAATATCTGATGAGTCCCCCGTAACTAGTTCTAGGAAAAGAAACATGAAAGAGTGAAAAAAAGTTTTGTAAGTTTCGACTCGGAACATTCAAATGAAAGGAGGAGACCGCCTAAAACATTAAGAACTCTACAGCAAAAAGTGAGTGAGCCCATTGTTGGAGTTAGAGGTAATACTATCCTTGAATAAATTCGCAAACAAGTGGGCTATATCTGAAGAATATGTGATAGATAGGTTGTCATGATGGAGCAATGATTAATATTTGTAAGCCTTTCGTAAGAGAGGAAATTTGAATGAACAATACTTTCTATTGGTTCAAAAAAATTCAGAACGATCTTAACAATTTCGTAAAAGTTTGCAAGAGAATCGTTGATGTTGTCACAAAATATATCTATCATCGCAGTTAATAAGGCTAAAAAAATGTGTTAATGCTCTGATATTTAACATTTCGAAAATCATTATATGTACCATGCGAACTATTGCCGGGATAATAAGTTTAGAATATTTACGAATAAAAGTACATTGTGTTTTAATTTAAAATTATCATTGAAATCAATGTTGACAGATTCAGTACACACAGTAACTTAATTATCTGGTCCAAAATCAGAAATTACATTAATTTACTATATCAAGGAAAGATGAATTTGGTTTGACAACACATCAGGTTAGAATTATTTGGCATGTTGTGTTTTAAGATATTCCGAAACCAACATTGAAGGCGTCGCCAATCACACACCTTCTTTTCCCGGTCTTGAATGCTGAGAAGTAGGTTGGAGAGTATCAGATGAAGTAGGAGCACATTCACGTGTTGAAGGGGAACTGATGTTAGCGAGAGCTAATTTATCAACAGAAATGACGCCATTAGTTGGTTGTTAAGAAAAGTCCAAAATTTTCTTAGTGTACCATACCTGATACCAGGGCCTCCCAAACTCTTTAGCCAGCGGACCCCTTTCACAGAACAAAATCCAGGATCCCTCGCATTCAAGTATTTAAAATTAGAAACTTATAATACAGGGTGACCTTTTTAGATGGCCCGGCTGAATTCTGTTGAACCAATGACGATGTAAAAAATACATGTTTAACATTTTTTAGTCTAGTTTCAAATGTTTACCTTTTTTGTAGAAAAAATATACATGATACCTCAGGTCCAGTCCAACTTAAAATTGGAATTCGACCCTATATATCTGGTGAATCATTTTGAAGGATTTCTTACGCTGAAAATAATGTTGCAATCGGACTTAAAATTGGTCAAAAAATTACAAAGATAAGGCAAAAAGAAACCGGCAGCGTAATTTCGACGAGGGGGAAAAAAGAAAATGAATGCTGGCTATCAGATATTTTACTGCATTTTCGCGAAAATCCGAATTCCTCTCCCCGAAATGTTGGAAAGGTTTTAGGTTTTTAAAAAATGAAATTAGAGATGTACTCCGGACTTACAATTTTAAACCGTATCGTTCTCACCTTGTCCAGGGACTTCCGGACTCTGATTATGACATGCGTCTAACGTTCCTTGCACCAATGCCGATTTGGAAGGCTGAAGAAAACGTTCTTACATTCATCCTATGAACAAGTTCACTCCTAATGCTATACTAAACTATTGGAATTTTTGAACGTGGGTAGAGGAAAATCTGAGCATTTCGTACTCTTTTTCGTACTCAGATGGTTCACAGTTTAGTCAATTTGTGTGGACTTCTCGGAAATAAATCCGTTCTTCAATTTTTTCAGGGAAGTTTTAGAAGCACTATTCGATGATGTTCCTCTGCAACAACGACAAAGAATGATTGTTCAGCTTGATGGATGCCCCTCACTTAATTCTTTGCAGGGCAGAAATTATTTAAATCGTCACTTCCGGGATAGGTGGATAGGACCTCATCTGTTGGCCTCCTCGGTCACCCGATTTAACTCCACTTGACTATTTTCTGTGGAGCCATTTTATAAAACAGTGTCAACACTAATCATATCCCAGCAACCTCAGTTGAAGAACTACGGCAAAGGATAGATAATGCTTGTCAATCCATCTCCCCTTGTCTCTATCGCTCTGAGCACCTGTGAGGAGTGGTTAAAAAGAGCAAATCTTTGCATCTTTACGCAAGGCGGGCAGTTCGAACATAAAATGTAATTAATAAACAACAAACCAAATGGCTGTTTTTCACTTTTTTTGCCATAACTTTGTCATTTTGACCAAATTAAAATTCGATTGCACCATTGTTTTCAGCGTAATACATCATTTAAAATGATGTGTCAGGATGTATAGGGTCAATAGAAATTCTGAAATGAACTGGGCCTGAGGTACTCAGTGTAATATTTCTCCAAAAAAGGTAAAAGTTTGAAACTAGACTAAATATATTAAAGACGTATTTTTTTATATCGTCATTGGTTCGAGAGAAGTTCAGCCGGGCCATCTAAAAAGGACGCCCTGTGTATATGTATATGTATATNATTAAAGTTTTATAAATTGCCGGTAGATTCCTAATTAGTTGATGGAGTGGGGTATCACTTTGAAAA
Source organism: Cimex lectularius (assembly GCF_000648675.2). Lineage (NCBI taxonomy): Eukaryota > Metazoa > Arthropoda > Insecta > Hemiptera > Cimicidae > Cimex > Cimex lectularius. Next base: position 25,514 of record NW_019394160.1, on the reverse strand, counting down.
CAAACATTACATTGACGTACTTAACTTTTTTCAAAATCCGGACACGAAAATCAAATTGGACAGAATATAATCAATATATATGTAAAACGAGACAAATTTAAATGTAATTTGAACAATAATGATTAATGAATTCATGGAAAGACGGGGGTTGTTTGAACCTTTAAAATTTGAATATGTTAGATTTAATTTTTGATAGCGAGGGATGGATGTCGGGTTCAACATCTAGACAGCTTCGGTATTTAGCTCTGTGGCTGTAGATACAAAATTCGGATTAGATAAGTTGGTTTTGGCAATGGAAGAACACATTTTGCTTTTTCAACGAGCGGTTGAACTTTTTTGTTATCCAGACGGAGCAAAAAATGGGGGTAAGTATCAGACTGGAATGTAAATTTGAAGGTGGAGTCTGAAGTAATGTCTATCAAACATTCGTATTCACTTGAAGATATACTGGTTGGCTATTTCGAAAATGGAAACGGTTTCACGACCCCTTCATGGTTTAGCAGCATTGTATCTTGAGCTGTTGGGGAGTAGTACTCAAAGTACATCTATCAACTTCGAAGTTGTTCACATATTTCGTCAATCAACGTGCCGTATGCAAGGATTGGTTTGTTTTCTTTAAAAAAAATCATTTTACACAGGAAAGCACCCCACCTCTTCTTTCTCAACAGATTCAATCCAAAACTGGATTTTTCTTTTATGGCTGTGAACTTGTCATTAGCATCGAAATTTGTTATACTTGTATATCGCATTCATTTATTGAAAATATCTGATAAATACGACAGTATAAATTGCCATTTCTCGTCATTGAAAAGTTGACCAAATTGACATCGAGGTCCATCAACAGAGATCATACTTCAGAACGTAGTTCCTTTAATCTTGAAATTGCTTTCCCACGAGACAGCCACCTCACTTCTGTATCGTGAATCAGAAAATGATTTGGCTTTCCGTATCATAATCATCATAGTATTGTGAAAGACTTGACTTTTCGCGAAATGATATGATTAATAATTCGAAAGACTAATCTAAAACTTTCTTAATAGAGGCTGGCATTTATTTCGTAGATAAACATGTATGTGGGGAACACAATTACTGTTGCCGCAAAATAAAAAACTTTTGTTTTTACTATGCATTGTTTATTAATTTTATTTATTCATTCACCGTTTATTTTTTTACTTATTAATTTTTCTCGAAAACCGCCGTGGAACCCCAGGTCAGGGTTCTTCAGGGGCTTCAAGATCAGTGGTCGCGTATGTATTAGTAATAGCATTGGTTATCGTGGATTGAGTGGCGACATAAGCAAATGATTTTGATGTTGCCCCAATCTGAAGTAATCTCATTTTTTGAATTAATACTAAAATATCACAAAATTACTTTAAATGGATAAATGTCTTTTGGTAGAACTAAATATAAAACTTTACCATTTATCTTCTTAAAAGAAAGAGAAAGGTTGCTCGATGTGTCCCTCCTGATTGAAAGGTGCCACTCGTTGACTCCATATAGAGAGCGTGTAGGAGCGCCAACCGATGAGAATTGTGCTTGAGAGCGCCATCGAGTATCTGTTGAAATTCTTGGAGGAAACAGGTTTTATAAATTATAAAAGCTCGAATTACCCGGTGTACTGCGAGAAGTGACAGACTTAGTGTGTACGTACACGCTTGTGCAAATTTGAGCTTACATAAGCCAGAATTCAGTACAAGAGGAGGCTACAGACAAGAGATCGATTTGCATGAAACTATTTTTATTAATACGAAGTCTAAAAATATTAGACACGTGCTGGAGTGTTTTTGCCAATGGTCCCAAGAGCCTGGACAGAAAAAAATTCGGCTCTTATGACATATATAGATTATATACATGTATATACATATACTTTATATACATAAATATACATGGTGTCAAGAAAATTCGCTCCCAGAAAAGTCGGTAGAAGAAATTTGTTTATGAAAAGAGCCCAAAGCCCCTCGAAATGTTTTTAAGAACTATTAAATGTCCATAAGACATTTATTACAACTAAAAAATGGACATTTTTGGGCTGCATCAGCCGGGGGCATGTTTTTAACACCCAAGTCCCATGTTACACTTAAAAATTCAGATCACCTCTGGATTTTATTCAAATCCAATAAAACTGAAACCGTTGAAAAAATGTATGCCATTATAAGCGAGAAAAATAATGATGGAATTAGCAAAAACACCTCACACATTTAAATCTTTATCTCTGGTTCTCATTTATTATGTAGGCTAGATTTACGCCATTAGATTATGTAATTCTAGAGCCTTGTACAGTTTCATGTTGACCACTATTTTTGGGATTAACAGAAAAATAACTAATTTCTTTCTTCTTTCTCTTCCTTAATTATTGTTCACTTTTTGCCTTTTATAGATGAAAACCGTACAAAACAGGCAGCCATGTTGCCAATCCACCTGTTTTTCAACATTTTGTTGTAATGTTAAAGATATAAAAATATGTCTTGAAAATGGCAAAGGATCGCCGAATTGTGGTTAAAAAATCCTGATCAAAAATAATTTTTTTAAATCTATTTAAAGTAATAATTCTTTTTATCTAAGGACTTGTCGAGATGAAAAAGTTAATGTCACGAGCGAGATTCGAAGCCGAAGGTCCTGGGTTCGAATCCCGCTCGGGACCCTAACTTTTTCATCTCAACCAAAACCTTAGATAAGAAGAATAATTAACTGAAATAATTAATACGGTCAATTATGACAACTAAACATATATGGATTTTTGATCAATAATATTTTTTATTTACCAAAAAAAAATTTTCCAGGGGTTTTTTAGGGCGCAAACACGAATATCATCTTTCATTCTTACTGAAAAAATATGTCTACCGACTTTGCTATGTACCGTATTAGTTAAAATCTATATATTTTATTAGCGAGTAAATATTTTTTTTATCCTATATTACAAAACACATCGAGTGCACCTCGAAATGCAAGTACGACAGATACACAAATCCATCTAAAATAAAAAGATTTGTGTATTTTACCTAGAATAAGAAGGTATATTGGGGTCCTATTACTTGAGATTAAATGTAAAACGTAATAAAGACGAAGAAACCAACCAGTAAAAATAGGCCACAAAAAATTGTTTTGAAAATTGTAACGCGGATAATTTTAAGCACCCTTTAAACCCATTGAATAAGAAATATATCTGTGAAAAATGTACATTTTTGGGCAGATTCATCCGGAGGTATTTCTTTTCTCCGGTGATTCACTTTAAAATTCATATCACTGGATTCCAATTTCAATCGTTAACAGAACTATTAGAAAGATGTTTTAATTCACCTTCTTTCAGCCTATCTCAGCCTTCATTTTGTATGCCATTATAATTGAGAAAGAAGAGGGTTAAATCAACAAAAACTCCCCAGACTTTTTATTTTATATCTCCGGTTCTAATTAATTTACGGAGGTCCGTTGTCTGTCATTAAATGTAAATCTTAAACTTCTAAACCGGTGTTCCTGTGGATCGGTAGCGCCTTTCCAAAATCACCACAATTTTTGTGATTTTTGAACCAAAAAATTGGACGGCGAACAATTTGACAAAAAAAATCTCAAAATAATTTATTCAAGTTTTATTTTTCTGGAGAGGTCAAAAATCTACTATTTACTTTGTGTTTTTTACTAAAAAGAAAATTTTATGTAATTTCCTAGACGCACAAAGTAGTTATGTATTGTATTTCATTAGATAAAAATTTGCATGGCCTCCGATAAATTCGCTTAGTGTTTATGAAAAGTAGTAAAATTTCTACTTTTCTATCATTTATTTATCAAAATAAAAAGTGCGGTCAAATTTCGCACATATATTATTCGAACTTCATTCTAGCTTTCTAACGCAATTAAACGTGTGAAATCAGTGTTTGAAAACCATCCTTCCACTAGTAACCAGAGCTACATACACCCCACTGGTCTTTCACCCGTACAACTCTGTTTTTATAAACTCTATGTTTTTAATTGGCTAATTACTTCAACTGTTTGATCATTAAGCTGATATCTGAAACCGCGTATTAGAAATGACTGTGCGTGATCGTTTCTTCTTTCGTGGACTCTAGACCAAACCCCCTCTATTATTCGAACCATTAGCCTTTTCGAATATTGAAGAAAAAAATGAAAAATACATAATAAAGTTATTGCGTAAGATTTAAAAATGGATTCGTAATGTTAGTATCCCGGACCATCCTTAAAGTCCGTTTTTCTAGTTTATCAATATGAAGTCTAAAAATGTATTGTTTTCTAAAAAACCTGTAAACGTATTATTCAATTCTCCACCTACCACGGACTTATAAAACGACCACCTGGTTTTTGCACAAAAGTCACAGGCCTGCGCTAGGTTTCATTTTTTAGAAAAATTTACGCTAAACGAAGATGGATTTTTAAAATGTTTTGCTAGCTTCAGTCATTCATCAGTAAATTCTGAAATTCTGGAACGGTCAATTTTTGCACTTTTTACGAAAACTTCAAATTGAACTGTCGAGCCAAGAAATCGTCCTTCAGCCTTGAGCCATCGGTGGGAAATTTTAATAAGCTTTCATTTGGTCACCTGCTACATTACCCGATTTCTCAAGCGTTTTCGAATTATTCGCGACTTTTTTGGCAGACAACATTGTTTTTTCTGGCAGACAAAAATCCAATCACTAGCGAAGGTCTATGACTTAAAAGGCTTAGAAAATATGCATTTCCAAAGTTGGCCATTTTTTCGTGCAAAAATCAGATGGTAGGTTTTTTTTATGGCAGTGTAGATGAATAACATTAGGGAGAGGAAGAATATTTCTTTACCAGATTGATCTAAATATTCTTCCTAAAAGGCAAACTGTATATCCTTTTAACGGCGAAATATCAAAAAACAGAAATAAATCTTTTGCGTTCTTTGTTGACTTTAAGCCGCATATGACTCGGTGACTGAAGACTTCTTCTTATGAAGACTGCAAATCTATAGAAATTATAAATGATGGGGTGAGTGTGGAGTTCAATCCTTTTTAAAAAAGATGGTTCGAACTCACATTAAGTAACTTAATGTGATAGGAACCATCTTTTTTAAAAAGGACTGCAAATCTTGGCTTTTGTTCTGAAATAATTAATATGCTAGCTACCTTATCCGCCCATTCGCCCCAGTTGGATCTGGGATTAGGCAGGGCTCCGTCCTTAGCTCCCTGCTTTTTTTGTCATTTATTACCTCGTTACCTTCCTGGTGGTTTTGATTTTGGAATTCGCAGTTCTGGTGAAATAACTGCCTTTTCTATGCTGAGATGTAGCCATTCTGACCACCCTCCATGATGCTTTAGAAAATTATTAGTATCATTGGAGCCTGACAGTATATTTAAATAAATCCAAAATGTTAGTTTTTCATGGGGAGGAGGTGGCAATATGGCAAGCGCTGGTTCTTTGGCGGCAGACGAATTGACGTTGTAAGTATATCTGGGGGTGCTCTTTACGCCTAACTATTGTACATGTTATACTTAGATACAATAACTGACCATTTATTTGTTACCGCTATCAAAATCCGCCGTTCATATTTAAGCACATTGCCAGATTACAGCCAAAATTACGGCGATTGAAATAATTAATGCTAATTTATCCTTGTTTACGACGGTCAATTCACTAGCCGATGATTTTAATATCAACTTTCTTCTTTAACAACCATGAAGAATGTTCCTTTACATTTTCGGCTTTTGAATCATCTATTCTATCATCTATTGTACGTGTATATATTTGCTCTTAGATCTAAAATTTGTATGCTCTACAAAGAACTGGATCATTCAAACCCATATTTCAATTAACCAATAATGATCTAAAGTTGTCCTGTGTCAATTTATGTTGGTTCTTCACACTTAGGTGCCAACTTATCTATTTTAATTATTCCCATTTGAGAGTTGATTCTCTTGAGCGTTGCTCGCTATGTAACTTCTGCGCGATGGAGGACCTCTTCCATTTTTTAACTTAATGTCGTATTCTTTCGGAGTTTCGGGTTCTCTTTTTGCGAACTACTAGAGGTTTTGGACCGTGTTTGATCTCAGAACTTAATTCCACGGACTGTTGAGACCTGGTTGGTTTTGAAAAGAGTGGACGGGAGTACCGCAGAGAGCTCGAGGGACAGTTTAACTTTAATGATTGATTTAATTTTATTATCATTAATTTTATATATACATACTATATTCCATACATGTGAATCTCGGTCGGCCACCACCCCCAGAAGACGGTTTAATAAATACCGACTAAGAACTGTTTTTGTTATAATTTGTGTTAAACTTCCTTGGGAAAATGTATTTTCTTTTCGTAAATATTTTTTTTTCATTCGTTCAAAGACAATTTAAAGTATAATAATAATTGTTGTATATTTTGTGAATGTACAAAAGTATAGTGATCAACGAAAACCACACTGAAAAAAATACTGTTTGTTTATTCTTAATTATTGTGACCATATTATCTTATAGACAATTCCAAATTGATACTATGCTTGTGTTCAGAAATTAGTTGGGGAGAGCGTTCTCTAAATATTTGATTTCTCTGCTCGCCCCGCCGCCACTCCACCGTTGTAAGCAGTGATTAGGATTTACTTCTTCGGAATACATTTAGCTACGGCAAATATTTAGTATTCAACCTTTCCTAATCGCCGACAGCCTTTTGTAATCAAAGAAATAAAGAGGCCATGTAATTAGAAGTCGTGTCGTTTGATCTAATCCTCAGAGATATTAAAATTGCCAGATATTTTAATGATAATTTTTTTTAATGAGAAATAAATACTAGTTATAACGGTTTTTTACAATTGGATTAACGTTTATAAAAATGTACTTTATTTACAAGTTTATAACTGTATAAATTAAAGAAATTTACATCAGAAATCCAGTATAAACATTTATGTTTTGTTTCCCTAATTGTACAAACTAAGATATTTAAGTTTTTTTCTATTGCATTATTGTTAATCATCAATCATCCGGATCTCGGTATGGTCTGGGTGAAAAAACAAATTCAATTATAATCTGCCAAGCTTAAGACCAATTTCAAATTCATCAAACGGCAATGTTAAACGCCACGTCTTGCTACAGCCTTTGGCCATGTAGTGTCTGAGACTATTTTCAAAGGAATTCGAAACTATTTTTTAAAACCTTAATCATGCCAATTTGTACACAACTTTATGATTTTTTTGCCATAATGATAACCTTAAAATAGGTGAAAATCTTGGGCGATAACAATTGAATTTGCTTTTTCATCCAGACCATACCAAAATCCAGATTATTCGTGAGTCAAAAGTTGTTGATACAACTAACACTTTGAACAAAATTACTGTTCATAGCGATTTCTATTTACATTTAACTTGTACTTTTTGAAAAGGATGTAAAACGGATATTATCATTTCTTGACCACCGAACAATCACCATTACCGAAATGGTAGTGACATTATGAATCATGGATGCTTACGGAAATGGGGTACGGAAAATCTAACAGGAACTGTAATGACCCCCCCCCATTTAGACAGTGTTCTTTTTTTTAATAAAATGTTATATGGTATAAGCCTATATTTTTTATTCGTAATCATTCTGTACTTTGTGACAAGAGTAAAGATAATAATCAACTTTAATTGCGTTAAAAATTCTCCACAGAGTGCAACTGCCACACAAAAGAAGCCAGAATGGATCACGTTAAAGATTCATACATGGTGGAACAACACCTTCAACAACCCCACAACAACACCAACACACCCTCACACTTGANGTAAAATATATGTGGAGCATAAAAAGATTTAATTACATATTCAGCAGCGGTAACTCAAGCTGATCAAAATGAACCAAAAATATTTTTAAAAGATTAATTGTAGCGTTATATATACGATTGCAAAGAAGTACCTACTAAGTGTTGTTAAAAATGGATGAGCCGCTAAGTGTCATAAGACATATATATATATATGTATTTGCCAAGTATACCAAAAATTGTGTAAGAATTAGTGGAAAAAGTTTCTATAATTATAGGAATATAGTATAATTACAGTAATTAATTTATTTGAAAAGCTATAAATTTATCACTGAATAACCGGATCGTCCAAAATTTGCGTCTCCAGAGCACGACTCACCGATGGCCCAGTAAAGATCTTTAACGCAAGGAAAGAATAGTGATCACCCGTTTGAGGATAGGCCATACCCGATTGAAACCCCGCGCAGTTGTCCCGTTTGTAAAAAAAGGTTGCTCAGTACGTCACACTTGGTTCGGGGATCCACGCCTTGACCTCTTACATGGAGCGATTAGGCATGGCACCCGACGTAAAGACGTCCTTGGGCACGAGTGTGAATTGTTGTGTCCCCTGTTCGGGCTATTGGGGTGTTTCCACAAATTTAAATATTGTGAATACTATATACCATAATAATTGTAGTTGCACAATAGTGTACCTCTAAAGTAAGTATGAATGTGTATATTTATTTGTTTTTGTATATAGGTGCTTGCGTTAATTAATAAGTGAGAGGGTCGATGGCAGAAAAACGAGTACCCCATCAGCCCTCACAGTGTTAAAAAAAGCTGAATAACAATAGTAACATTAATAGACAATTTTTAAATTTTTTTCTTATGAACCTGTTTTCTAATTATTGCAAATCATAAAAGAAACAACATTTAATGAATACTAGTAAGAAGGGGAGGCTTCATGGGATCACAAAACACTGTTTTTATTAGGCGAAATTTAAAACATCGATGTGTTTTATCATTTGCAATGATAACAAAAACATACACCTTCAAATTGTCAAATATTTAGAGTGATTGCATTAAACGTATTTGACATTCACTATTGTTCTATTCGCTGAGAATCGAAATGCCTCCAAACCTCTTCCAAGTCAGTTCTATTAAGCTAAATCCCTCTTTTATCCTTGAATTTCAGTTAATTAAAGTTGTAAAGTATTTTCTCTCTTTGACTGCAGGATACCCACTGAGCTCGCCTTCAAGGGAGAAACAAACAACTGTCTCAATTTGTGATTTTATGCTTTTGAATGTTTTATCTTTTTTATTACTAACAAAGGAGGTCTACTGGTATGAGATCAGTGAAATATTATATGTATTTGGGTGATACTAATACAAAAAATATGGAGCACTTGTCTGAGCATTGTTGCCATTGAGCCCTAGGAGCCGAGATTTAAAAAAAATGTATAAATTAAATATATTTTTTAAAATATGACTGTGTCTATCCTAGTGTGCGTGGAATTAAAGGTTAATATATTACGAAGGATAAGAAATACTGTACGGTGACAAATTTATATTTCAATATCTACGATACGTAGCAAAAAAGGTCAAATATTTGCTAGTAAAAATCAATATAATAATGATATTTGATGTTCGCCTTTTGCATCCAAAAGAGCTCTGAAAACATATTAAAAAAAAAATAAATTGTAAAATAGTGATAAATTTAAAACCATCATATGGACCCATAGGAAATTTTACAAGGCAGCACAATCCTATAGATCAAACGTAATGGCTTAAACGATAGCCTCCGTATGTAAATTAGGAATTGAGATATAAAACAATACATTCAGGTGTTTTTGTCGATTCAATCCTTTTCTCCCTCCCTCTCTCTCTCACACTCTCTCTCTCTCTCTCTCCCTCCCTCCATCTCTCTCTCCCCTCCCTCCCTCCCTCTTCTTTATTCTNTCTCTCTCTCTCTCTCTCTCTCTCTCTCTCTCTCTCTCTCTCTCTCTCTCTCTCTCTCTCTCTCTTTTCTTTCTATATTGCATTAAAATATTACTATTATTGAGCTAGGATTGAAGAAAAATAAATCAGTTTTGTTAACGGTCGTAACCACGTTGAATTTGGAAAATCTGGTGGTAATATGAATTTTTAAATATAATTAATGTAATGGACATCGGCGTGAAAAACAAAATAAACTCTGGGGAATCTAGCCCAAAACGACTATTTTTTATTGCTATGCAAATTCGTATTTAAAAGTTCCATTGGAAAAAAAGCTTAGCACGTGTGTAATACGTTTCGACCTAGTATCACAAAAAGAAAGGTGATCCGAAGACCATAACTTCCTCTTACCCGTTTTGAGTACCACGTGATAATTGATCAGTAAAAACCTAAAAAAACACAAGTTTTGACTTAATAAAAACAAATATTAAAAGAAAATATAATCAGAGAGGCATATCGTAAAATTTTAATGTAATGCATGAACCAATGGTAGCTTCTCCAGTATAATTGTTTCATTAATATTTTGTTTGTCATTTTCAGTTACTCTTGATCGCTATTGAGTTACACACTCGTGGGTAGTTACATTGTGCAATAAAAAATGATATGTTCAACCGTTGATGATGAGCAAATTCAAGCTTTTGAGAAGAATTTACTGAACTGCATCTACGTAATCAATCCGTCATTCCATCCTTAAACGTGATGTAAAAGATCCATTTTTAAAATGATTGATAACTGTAGAAAAAAGTATGTCTTTTAACACAAAGGTCAGAAAGAAAAATCCTGGGGAATGCGCAAGGACACACCGTTAAAACTTCAAAAGCCGAATTACCACCCGAGAGGTTATATGCATTTGGTAGGATTGAAAGGGGTGTTTTATAATGAGCTTGGTCCCCGCCAACCAAATCAACTCTGCTGTACGATATGGATATTCGGAGTGATCAAAGTCAACAACTGATCAAACCGCTTATCCAGTGGAGTTGGTTATACTTGTGTTTTATGAGGGTGGTTAGGGATGGTTACACTCACTCCCACGTATCTTTGCAGGCAAAACATTTTTTTTAGCTTGACTGGAATGTGTTACCCAACCCATCTTATTTTCCTGACATTGCCCATTCAGATTTTTACTTATTCCGAATCTCAAGAAATCTAATAACGGACAAAACTTTACTTAGCTAGCAGAAAACGCGTACAAGAATTCAATGCTCAAACCTTGAGGAGTTCTGGAAGGAGGAAATAACAAATTACATAAAAGATATCAACAGGAAATGGTTCATATATTAGATTAAACAGAAAACCAAGAAAATTATTTTACCACCCAATATTATTTTTTTATAAGATGTTGTGCAGGATAACAACAGTTTTAACTAATATGCCATAAAATTATCTATTCAAAATATGCTAATTTTGTTGTGATACGCGGGTCGAGGACAAATATTATTGTGATAATAATCGAAAGGTAAGATAATTCTGTTGAAAAGAAACAAAGAGTGAAATAATTTAAACAAGAGTCATTTAAAATTATGCAATATTTTTTTCTGAGCAGAGATTATTGGTTAGACCTGCAACAGGCGTTGGCTCTGCAGAAGGACCGCTCTTTACACTCCGGCTAGTAATCTTAAAATTGAAATCTATGGAATAGCTTGAACTATGTTCTTGTCTTAAATGTTATGAAAAGACGTCAAACAAAAATATTTTACTAAAAGTCTAGAACTTTTAATAAATCATATCACACATATTAAACAAAATATATTAAGGATTACTATTTTAATCAAATGTATATAATTTATAAATTTTAAGTTAACGGTTTATTTTGAATATGCACCTATATAGATTGTGAATAGGAAATATTATTGTAAATTAATAATCAAAACAGCTAGAGCCTAAATTTCGCAGGAACTCAGTGTAAATTGGGAAAGAATTGATGGCGAGAAAATGATTAATTTCTACAAAAAGTAGAAAGAATCTAAGCCACTTAATTATTAAAAGGATCTGTGAGATAAAATAGGGATTTTTTTGTTTGTAGGCGCCCTGCCCTAGAAGGTCGACACAGCACCAAAGTAAATTGCTTTAAACGGACCAAAGTTTATTTTGAATAACTTATATGGCAGGTCGGTTTTGCATGTTTGCAATTCATTAAACCATTGATTTTTTCCCCAGGATAATTTTTTTTTTACATTTTGGCACACCTTCTGGTTCGCAACTAATTTAAACAATACCTCGAGAAAATCTTATTAAAAAAAGTTGATAATATATTCGATAACAAGCATTATAAATGAAAATTTTTTCAATATTCAATAGGTAATATTTTTTGTAAAAGAGAATGGAATAAAGAAAAACAAAATAATCGTCACCTGTCACATACATTTTCTAGGTGATTTCACATGGATACACGAAAAAATTATAGTTATCAAATATATATCATCGAACACCATTTACACAAATCGATTTTTTGTTGCAAACAATAAACCTTTGTAGATTTAATGTATGTTGCTACATTGTTTGCACGAGTAGTTTTTATGGTGCTCTTGGATATCATGCCAATGTACGACCGGAGTTCACCAAAAACCAAGAAAACTACACAGGTTTTATTTTTGTTGAATGATTGAAAAAGTATTGGCAGACATTGATATATTTTCACATTGTAATATGGAAGTGTTGCATAAAGAATAGTAAGACCATTTTTCATTTTTTTGCAAACAAAAAAACCATTGTAGATTTAATTTATGATGCTATAACATTTGTACATAATGTAGTTTTTATTTTGACAGGAATTAACCAAAAACCAGGCGAAATTAAATAGTGTTTTTTTTATTATTGTTGATTGGTGAAAGAAATATCAACAAGACGATGACATATTTTCATATTGCAACATGGATCTAGAGTTGATATGTAATGATAAAAAGACAATTTCCCTTTGTTTTTGAAACACTAAACCTTTGTAGATTTAACGTGTACAGTTACATTATTTGTACAAAATGCTGTTTTGTTATGGAGGTTTTTTGATATCAGGCCAGTATCTTCCTGGAATAACAGGAGTTAACCAAAAACCGGGAGGAACAAAACAGTTTTTTTTATTATCGTTAAATGTTTTGAAAAGTATCAATATGACGATGACATATTTTCATATTGTAACATGTATTGCTAAATAATGATAAAGAAAATTTTTACATTTTTTTTGCAAACAATAAGCCTTTGTAGATTTCATTTATGTTGTTATTTGCACAAAATATAGTTTTTACTGTGGGCGCTTTTGGATATCATGCCAATGTACGACAGGAATTAACCAAAAACCAGGAAGGTACGAAACAGGTTTTTTATTATTGTTGATTGATTTAAAAAGTATCAGCATGACATGACATATTTTCATATTGTGGCATGTAACTAGTGTTGTTAAATAATGAAAAAAGAGCATGTACGATTTTGCAAATGTCGAATTTCTTATCAAATCTAATATAAGTGAAAACTTTTGATAAATTGTTTGGAAAACCTCCCGGCATCTCGGCGCACAATAAGGTACTATTCATACGCCAAAAAAGGCCAAATGATAACTGTTCGAAATGCGCATTTAAAAAAAAAAATATTCCTCGAAAATTAAATGTTCATATCGAGATTTTTTATATATACAGTTATATACTAAAGCAGTAATGTTTTAGCACAGAGAAGGCAAAATTGCAACAGGTTTTGTCGTGGTGCTTTACCGGCATTGTATCGGATTCGAATATTAGGAGGATTAATTTGGCAATGTGCAATTTGTTTTTATTCTCTGTAAGTATGAAACAAATTAGGGTCGTTTATTTGATTACCCTTTTGTTAAAATACCAATATCGCCATTTATTTTTTTTGCATTATTTTGATTTCGTTATAAGAAATAAAATTTTACGAAATCAACTTTTCATCTTCTCTACAGCAAGGTTGTAGAAATTTGTAGGGAAACAAATCGTTTAAGTATTGAACAGTTAAATCGAGGTGTTACACTGTTTGTGGTTTACGCTTCAAATTTCAAGAATTTAACATGTTCTTTTGCCACTCACCTGAAGCTTGAACAGGGATGGATGACCCAGTGGCCGGCGGCTTTCTGCCTGATCCTCTCCTTCATCAGTGCTTTTTTACTCCCGAATAATTTCATGGCCAATTTGTTGTCCGTGGGCTGAAAGAGGGCCTGGAGTTGGTTCTTGATGAAGCTCTGCTTTCCGGAATCCGCTGCGGCGGAGTCCGGACCGCCACCGGCCCCCATGGTGGACGGCTCTTCCTTCGGGGTGCCGTAAAGGGACAGTTCGTCCCCCCCGCCGAAATGCACTTTCCCGGCGTAGCTCATGTCCTGCGAGAAGAGGTCTGTGAGCAGAAGGGCTTCGTCGTCGAGGGCTGTGACTAGAGAATCTGTGCAAGTGTTTGTGTTTTCGAGACTGATCTTGATCTCATCGCGGACGAGCCGACCCCCACGGATCTCGTCCACTGACTGGGCAGATAGACGGCCGTTCGGTAGTTTGAGACTCGGCGCTCGTTCCCCCACCACCCCTTCTCGATCCCTCTCGCACTCCCTGCAACCAAACAATGTCAGAATTACATTTTGCTTCATCCCCTTCATAATATACCGTCTTATATTACATATATATTTATATTCCACGTGCACACATCCATTCACGCTTACACGCATAAATAGTTACAAAAATATCATATTATTACTATTTTGTACAACGAAAAACACGCTTGTTATGCTCTGGGAAAAATTCTCCCTTAAGAACAAATCATATTTTATCAATATTTTACAGTAAGGCTTTGTGGAAAGGGGCGACTGGTCACGGTAAGGTCAAGGCCCCGGTTTCGAATCAAATGGCCCTGCATTCGAAACCAACATACTTACAGTGCTATTTTCCAAAACACCGGCACCCCGTGGGCTCATATAACCTTATAATAAATATTTATATGTATATTTTACATTAGAGATTCTATTATTTTAGTTTATCTATTAGTCCTGTCCAATAAGTTACCCTTTTTTTTAACATTATTTTTCCCCACTATGTGCTAATTTTTTTAATTCCTCGGGAAGTAAATTAAATAATTTAATATCAGTGCAATTAAATTCTTTTCGCCCAGCAGTTACATGAAGAAAATATATGCATTCATTGTACTTATTGCAGCATTGCAGTAATTAAGTTGTCTTTGAATTAATGTTAAATACATGACATTTCTGTTAGGAAATTGCATTATTTTCTTATGATTTTTAACCAAGTTTGATTTCTTATGGCCATCTTAAGCTTCTATCTACTATTGCACCAAGAAATTTTATGGAGTCTGCTTCAATTCCGAATTACTAGAAGCCGGATTTGTAGGCAACTGCATACTCCTTTTGTGAACACTTACGACCATCAAGATCAGATATTTTTATATAATTATTATTTATAAACGACGATGAAATTACTATAAAAAATTAGATTTATGTAGTAATAATGAACTAAAAATAAAAATGTAAAGTAAAACAACTGCGACTTCTATATAGTGTGAAATATTAATTTACTACTAATGATAAAAAATGTATGCAAAATTATATAAAACAAATAAATAATAGCAATCCTTTTGTAATAGACATTAAAAAAGAGCCTTTTCTTAATTATTGTAACGAGGGTTTCCAGTTTCGGTTTGACTTTTTTTTACATTAGTGTTATGAGCGCCGTACCAACGCATTAACCGTTGCTGCCCCCGTAAAGAACTCTTTTAACAAAACACATAACAATCTCCTACATTACTGAACGGAGCAAAAAATATAAACTTAAACACTTGTCCTATACTTTTCGACCTAATATTACAAAGCAAGGGTTTAATTAAATTCAGTGACGTTTCTGGCCACCCCTAATCACGTGATAATTGATTAGGAAAAGCGTGAACATACAACCATAATTGGCAACACGTTGTCGCTATAAATGGATATTAAAACAAAATAATCAGACAGGTATATTGCAAAATTTTAATATTTTAATGTAACCAATGGATTTAGTGTAACCAAAGGACCGCTTCTCCACTATAATAGTTTTCTTAATATTTTGTTTGTTGTTTTGTTTCATTCACTCCCGTTTACTATTGAGTTACACATGTAGTTATATTATTCAATAAAATTTAAAAATGTAAAGGTACGACCGTTGATGATGACCAAATTTAGCTTTTAAGAAGCGCAGAATTTACTGGACCCCATCTCCATTTGCGCTAGCCTCCTTAAGCGGAATGTAAAAAATCCATTTTTAAACGGATTGATAACTAGGGATAAAAAAATGAGTCTTTTACTACTAAGTTCAGAGAAAAAAATCCTGGGAAAAGCACCACGACATACCGTCAACAACTCCAAAAGCCGGATTACGTTCAAGAAGATAATGTTGTACATTTGGTAGGATTGGAAGGTTCCTTCCTTATCAACTTTTTGAACAACGAGTTGAAGCGATGAACTGTTGTTTGTAAGTATGTCTGGTTCGAATTCAGGACGTCTGGCTTAGTTATTAGCGCTGTGACAACGCCTTATCCATTGCGTTCACCGATGGAAGCATTGCGGCCGAATGAAAACACTTTAAAGGAAAAGAGAAACCAATAACCATATCCTATAATACTGAACGAAGTAAAAAAAATAAACTCAAAGTTATACAAAGGACAAAAAAATATTCAAGGAATGGACCGAATATTATTTTGCATTTTTGACACCTATGGGCAATTTGTTATAATTTTAGCAAGCTGATAAGGAAATAATTTTGTAAAAAGGATGTATTTAGTAGGGTAGAGCTCGGCAGGATTTGAACGAATTAAGCGAGCCAAGCCAGATGTGTCTATTCAAAGAAATGGGTGAGAAGAGATAATCAGAGATTTTGAAATGTAGGGTTTTTAAAGTGAAAGTAATAACAAGATTACTTAACGAACACAACGTTTTGGCCAATACAAATTGTTGTAAAAATGGTAATAAGTTCCAGTATTTTTTAACACTAAAGATGAAGGGGACAGAGGAATTAAAAGCACGTTCAAGTAGGGAATTTTGAATATTTGTAATACTAACAGAAAAAAACAATAAAAACAATAAGATTTATTGGTAAAAAAGAAGTTACGGTGTATCAATTGGAATAAAATCTGGTTAATTATTCAGTGAGTTTTTGTATATTCCTCCTTTTTCAGACCATTTTGAACTTTACACCGAAGTTAGTAAAAGTCCATATGGTTGAGCTGATTTTTGCTTCGAGTATCATGCCGGTCTTATGTTCTCAATAGTCTTATTCACCAATCTAATGCATTTTTTCGATGTAAAGCATTGTGCATTGCACGTATAATTAGAGGCCATTAGTATATGGTTGCAAAAACCTATTTGGAGTGATAAATCATAAAGGTAAAGCAGAAAAGTTGGGGGCCAAGGACGGAGCCCTGAGAAACACCGCACCTTACTGGCAACCACGAGATCTTATTTCATTGCTGCCATCTTTTGTAAAAAAATAACATGGTTAACCGTAAGGGTGGCCTTGACTGAATGGCTTTCTCCATTCACTAACAAGTGGGCACCAATTTGAATTTTCTAACGTTGAAATAAATGACAAGTAGTAGCGATTACCCAAAAGAAGAATAAAAGACGTTTACATACTAAATGAAATGGAAAATACTAATTGCAACCTTCAGACAGTTACTGTGGGCTTATGTTCAAATTATGAAGGTGTTAAAAAGAGGCGATTTTCGATAACGAGAGGAGAGTCTCCAGGTGAAGTTTGCAACAGTTGGGAGTGAGGCTATGTTCAAAGAAATTTGAAACCAGTTTAAAAAACTTAATTATGTCAATTTGTAGACATGTTTTATTTTATATATTTATTTCAATATGTAACCCTTTTTTACATTATGTAATGGGATGGACTTTCAAAATTTACAAGTGGCATATAAGATGTGTCGTGAGGGGAGTTAAAAACCGTGGCTGTTTTCCCAACTATATGCGAGGTATATAGTCGTTCGTTTAGTAGGTCGCGAGGCCATTTCCTCTTCAGTCGTATGGTGGTATTATAAGGGTGGTTTCTATTGCCTAAGGATTGGAAAACTCAATTGGGATGAGAGGAGAGTTTACTGGGGGAAGTGGAAAATGTTTTGGGGAATATTTCTTGCACGAGAGTGGTTTTGAGGTCATTTTGAAGGGTGATGTTTGAGACGTTGTAAGGAGCGTTGGCTATGGTTCTGAGGACTTTGGATTGGAAGGATTGTATATTCTTTGGTTGTTGGAAGGTTTAGCAGTGCCCCACAGTTATAGTACTTCTGTCCAGATTGATTTTAGTATTGTCTTGTAGATTGTCAGTTTGTTTTTTTGTTTGAACGTTAGATTTGCGTGCCAGTAGCCTGTAGAGTTGTTCCAAACTTTTGGTTAATCCTGTCGTTTTAGACGTGTGTGTGATTTTCAAGGTATAAGCTGTAATTTGTTGTATTTTATTTTAAACAAAGCATTGCTTTTGTAACAATATCTAACCATTGAGTAAAGTAGCTATTTTTTCATCTCTTAAAAGTGAAATGCATACAACGAATTTTTCTTTTGAAAAAGTACGTTTTTTTGGACAAATGGTATTAATTAAGAGTAATGGGAAAATATTACATTATAAGTCAAACCCGACGTAAAAATTGCTATTGCAATCTCCTGTGCCGGTATGAATAGAACCTTTTCAAATATGCATTTGCTGGCTATATCAAAAACTACCTAACTTCGCTCCATCTTCCTTTCATGTTATTTTCTTTTCAAATTTTTCATGACACCGACAGTATAATAAATGAAAACGATGTATTTCACAAATGTTAAAATAGATAACAGTTTTTTTTTCAAGGTGGAATACCGTTATTCTGCATAAAAAATATTACGGTAGTTTTTATTTAATAAAATAAATCGTACTGTAAATAAAATCGCATTTTTCCTATTTTGAAAACTGAAAGTTTTTTTAACCATATTAACTTTGGTACTACATCTCACACTACAAGGCAAGTTTAGGTTGGATCAATACAATTTATTAGAATATTTTCGCCGTTAACGTACGCCACTAGATCGTTATTTTTCCTTGTAAACCTACAAAATAACTCTATTTTTATTATTATTTATTTAAATTGAGATAAAAGTCCACGAGAAGCAAAGCAGCAAATTTCTTCTCGGGTTTATTCAAACATAAATTTCAGTAACAACACAACTTCCCCAAATTGGATAATAACATCCAATAAGTTGTCTACAGATCATGACATTGTCGCATTGTTTAAAAATAATAGGTGCAGCAACGATAATGTTGTCGTTAAGAAAAATTGCCAAGAATCATGCGATACGAATGTACCCTTTATAATTTCTATGTGCTATCCGTCGCGTCCTTTGTGTTTTAGGAAGTTATAATTTAACGTTATAATTTATATTAAGATACTTTATGATATTCCTTATAATTTTTTTACATAAGTTGTACAACGTATAATTTATACGATACGTTACAAAAAGTTATAAAAACTGATACTTTTAAATAAAACGATTGTTGACCAAGAGACAATGTTCTACTTTTTTAATATGTTGGAAAAAGGCTACTTTTTAATAAAAAAATTTCAGGAAGCATAAATTGTTTTAAAAAATTTGTTAATCAGAAAAAGTGTTCCTTAAGTATATTACTTTTTATTGTAATCGTAGTTTTGTTTTAAAGTTAGAATTTTTGGTAATTCCACATAACTTTCAATAATCGTTCATTAAATTAAAAACATCGTGAGAAGACTATTTTTTGAATAGCTAATTAGTTGGGTAATTAGTTAATAATTAATTGTGCAAACATTATTGTATTAACTGTAGAGGACAATTAGGATGAGGAGTGTAAACTTCGAAGCAACAGATTTCATGTCTTTATTGGAAGTTCGAGAATCCCCTCCAAAGGAAACGCCAAGAAATGCAAAATAGTAAAACCTGAGTGTAGTTTCTACCACGTAGGAGAAAGCCCTACGTAGTGCCCTCTGGGGAGGTTTTTGTAAAACGTAGGAGCTACCACACGGGTAGTCACTTGAAAGGCAATAGTTGAGTAGAGTGGATTTGACTCTTGAGAGTTGTTCACGAGGTTGTCACTGGTGAGTGCCCAATTATGAGTTAGAAGTTGGATTTTGACTGCGACAGTTGTTGGCTGTAAAAATAGTGTCGAGTGGGCAATACATTTCTTAGATTTTTACGGAGTGAGCAAGCTTTGAAAGGGGAGTGTCTGCCTTCGGCTTATTTACCCCCTTTGTGGATTTGAAACAGTTAATAAATGTTTTGAAATGCAAAGACCTAGATTACTTTTTTATCGCCCCAATAACAGATTCGGAAGGAAAGCCAATCCGATCGGTCTCTCACTCATATATACATATATTTTTTGTTTTGTTGTGTGTGTGTGTGTGTGTGTGTGTGTGTGTGTGTGTGTGTGTGTGTGTGTGTGTGTCTTTCGTCTTTTGTCTGAACTTTGTGAAAAGAAACATAGCAAGGTATGAAACGCGTATATGTAAGAAGTCTATGAACTTTCTATATATAATGAAAAGCGGTCGGCGATATTTGTCACGTGAGGGTTTCGGTTTCCTCCTCCCAAGAACTCTTATGGTTTCTGGTCCTTCAATTCTGTTATTAGCAAATTGAATTTATAACAAACTAAAATGTTGTTAACAATAAGCGACTGGTTTTCTTCTCGTCTGCAGGATGTTTTGTCGTATAATTTAAAAAATCATCTGATCTGGCACCTCGAGGGTTCGTATAACCTCGTTGCTGAAATACCCTCGTAAAAAAATTACGCGATCTTGCTTTAAGAACTATTTCATGATGTTCGTGTTTTAATTTTAATTTTTCGTTTGCTAGAAAAGATATTACTATTAAAAGGGGAAAAATATCTCAACTGCGTTTAGTGCTAATGAAAGACCAAGTAAGATGGGTTTTTCGCACCTTCCAACTTTTGGCGCGGACTTATATTTTAATTGTTTAGATGATGTTGTTGGTAAATAAGAAAAGCATTGTTAAGAAACTCAAACCAAAAGGGAACTACAGTTGCTTAATTCAGATCTTGAAATCTGCCTCATAGTTAAACACATTTTATTTAAGATGTTTGTTAAATGTTTAATGTTTAAAATATATGACACTATTCAAAAACTAATTGATAATAACAACATAAGAGACTTTGGGTAAACTACTTAAACCTTGTACCTATCCGACTCAACAGAAATTTTAACTTGTTATGATTGTAGGAAATTATTTTAATTTGTCCGACTAAACGATCATTCTACACGGTGACAAAAAACATCATTAAGTGTAGCGGAGCTAATTAGCAAGTCGAATGTTCAAACTGGAAAATGGGAAATTTACTATTTCACTGATTTTAACACAAATCCGTCAACATTGCGGTCTTCTCGGATCCGAACGACTCAGACTGAAGTGCCAAGTGAAGCTCGTACCCTTTGAAATAGATTAATTTCCATGCACGGATCCAACGATCCAGGATTCGTGCTGTTCTTCAGTATGTAAATTTCTGGTTTAATTACGGACCAAACCCTGTGAGAAATCCCGATGATTATTGTTTCTGACAGTTTTGTTTACTGTCTTATCACAGCCGGGGATTTTGCCGTCGTTATGAAAAAGTAATATTGCGTTTTCAGCAACATAACTCACCTTTATGCTTAATTTATTTAGAAATCGTGAGATGCGGTCTAGTATGATGTAGGTTTCAGAAAAACATTTTCTTTATCGTGCCAACGTTTCGATCTTTATTGAGATCATCTTCAGGGCCTGGGATTTACAAACATTCTTTACATATAACAATTACATTTTGGATGTGGAAAAGTGAATTTATACAATGCAAAATATATTTTTATATATTCAATCAAAGTATTTCTACTCACTCAAAGTGTTTGTATTCTGTGTAATTGTGCCATTCTTGCGTGTCGTGTCGAGTGTGCCAGTGAGATTTTGCTATTTTGTGTTTATATACGTTGGATTTTGAAGGGATGGGGAAGGATGTCGGTATAGAAAAGACATTTTTGTATAAGACGTCGGCTTCTTTGAGGTGAAAGGAGCCGACGAAGGGAAACAATGTATTGGTAATGTTTCGCCAGGTTATCCTTTCAGGATTATATAGAAAGGGATAAATAGGAAAAGGAAAGCTAAATTGTTGGGAAATTAGACTACGTGAAAATATTTGATGTGTGGAATGTAATGAGGTATGTTATCTGTATCGATTTGATTAATGATATTGGCGTAGCTGCGACTGAGTTTACATGTATCTGTTCTGTAACTGTTGCTGTCTTTATCTTTGTTGATGTAAACCATTTCTAAGAAATTACGTTTATGTTTGTTTTGTTCTGTGTGTAATACTTTTGGATTTTTAAAGTAGAAATTGTGTTGGTGTTCAAGATGGTGGGTAGCGAGTGCTGTAGGATTTTGCTTAGGTTTTTTGCAATCATACATATGTTGCTTTACTCTCTTTACTACCTACATCACACCAGACCGCATCTCACGATTTCTAAATAAATATCGATTAACGGTCACTAATCACCACACATTAATGCTTAATTATTATTATATCATAAAAAACGTATAGGTTTTCAAGTAGCACAATATTTTGATTGTGGCGTGTTAAATATATTTATGATTCACTATTGTTTTGTTTTCACTCTCGGGCTCAAATGGGTCAGAACATTTTTCCAAATCAGATTATTATGCTTGATGCCTCTTTTATCCTCGAATTTCTGTTAATTAAAGTTGCAAAGTATTTTCTTTGTTTCACTTTTGGATCCCCACCGAGCTTTTCTCCAAGGGGGACTGATTTATAATGGCGTAAAACTGTCTCAATTTGTGAATTTCTGCAATTGAATATTTTCACTTCAATATTACTAAATTTGTGGTAACGATTTTAAAGATACAACAATTTTGTGATACAAGGTCGAAAAATATTAGACAGGAGTTTTTACCAATGTGAACGGATAAAACATATTTAAAAAATATTTTTTTAATATAGTATTTTGTCTTTGTACTTCAAGGTATATCAGGCAATTTTTTTTATCTAAGTGAAGTAAATTTTATGCAGGATCGTATTAAACGAGAATAACAAATTAAAAGTTACAATAAGACCTTCCAGTAAGAGGGCCAAAGAAATTTCTTTTGTAAAAAACATAATTTTCATTTTAAGCATCCTTTAAAAAACTTACATAGAATAAACAGACAGTAATAGAAATATACGTTTCTAGACTTGATACACTAGGGCAATTTTTTACTTATGATGTTTTTGATTCAAAAATTCAAACCTCGGCTGGATTATATCAATAGTTTACAATGTTACAAGCATTGGAAAGTTTTTTATATGTTTGAATTTGTAGGCTCCACATATTAGTACATATATGTTAATAGCGCTGCACCTGGAGGACACATGCTATGAAAAACCAGCCAATGCTGGCACTCAGTATGAGCGATTAAGGGGCAAGGAGTACTGGAGTCCATCGTCGATTATGGCGACGTAGCGGGTACTCGGGATGGGAATGTGTTTGGATGGCTCGAGTAGTAGGGTTAGGATGGAGTTGGTAAGAAACTTTTGAAATCGATTGATGATCAGTTCGTTAACGGAAGGAATGTTTAGGTTAGTTACGATGTAAGGAGAGTTGACGATTTGTCTGAGGACTTTTGAATTGAAGTATTTGAATGCGCTGGAAATTATAAAACCCTACAGTTCCACTCCGTATGTTCGAAGTGATCTCAATAAAGTCTCGCATAAAGTTATTTTAGTTTTTGAGGTCAAGACAGTTTTCGGTCCTTGAAGTCTTCGTATTTATTCAAGTCTTATAACGTTGTTTTCTCTTAAGTCTTGTGTGGGGATTCCATGTAAGTCTGCTCCGACTTGAACGGAAATAAAGTGGAGGGCAAGTTCATTTCTTTTGTTTCCAATGTGAACGTACACTGAGTACATTTTCCTTCATTCAGTTTGTCTTCCACTGTTTGTACTAATCTTCGATAAGCTCAATGTGTTCTTGGGTTGGAGTTTGGTTGGACAGGATTTTAGTTAGAGGACAAAATTGCGTTATGGTCCATGTATGGTGGTGATGGTATTGTGGTGTAAGGTGGGTCAGCTGTATACAGGATATACAGGAAGGGAACAAGAATGACCCTATGTAAGACCGTTTTAGTCTGATTTCGGAGCTGTCGGTTTAGTAAGATATCAGGATAAGAAAATAAGGAGTGGGTAGAAAGTGTTCAAGTTTTTAAAGTATGCCCTGGTGCCAGACCATATAGAAAGCCTGGAACATCTAGTAAACGCCCCCAAGCAATACTCTTGTTCTGTGGAGCAAAGAAGATGGGGTCGTAAACTCTGAAACCTTATCATGGAATGATGAAAACGGAAGCAGAATTGGTGAGAGGGAAGGTTTTATGAGAATCTAGAATGGGTATTATGCGCTTTTAAAGAGTTTTTCGAGGATTTTAGATATTGCAGGAAAAAGAATGATGGGACGCTAAAAGTAAAGTATGCCAAAAAAGCTCGCATTTATTTTAAGTACTCTTTAAAACATGTAAATAGACTAAATGGGTAACTATACAAAGATTGGAATATTTGGGATTGATCTGATTGTGAGAGAGGGGATGGGCAATTTTTTATGATGTCCAGTGTTCCACTAAAAAAATTACTCCTATGGATTTTATCCACATTCAACGTTATTACAAGTTTGGAAAATGGCAAAAGGAGGGAAAACTCATAAGGTGGGGTTGAGATGGGGAGTTGATGTCCGAGTGGATCGAGGTCACGATAGCTCAGGTGGTAGAGCAGCGGCGTATCTAGCCGAAGGTCGTGGGTTCGAATCCCTCTCGTGCCATTAACTTTTTTTCATCTCAACTAAAAAAACCTTAATTAATTGTTATTACAAGCGATGAAAAGATAATTGTCTCTTCCTTTAAGCGTTAACAAAAGTTTAGGTTTTTGTCAGTATAGGCAAAAAATATTGATAAAATTTACAAAAACTCGTTAAACCTTTTCTTTTACTGTTACTAATTTATTTAATGAAGCTAGGGTGTTGGAATTACCTGTAGCTATAGAGCTCTACACTGCTGTACAATATGTTGATTAGTGGAGTATGAAGCAGTAACCAAATCCAAAAGGCGCTGACAGTAACTCAGGTAGAAGTTAAAAATAATTTTAATCTTATTAAGCAACCTTTATACCTATTATATATAAACTTTAACATTGCAGAGTCTGTATTTTAATAAACCTGGTTAGAGGGTGGCTCAGGCATCGGACTGGGGGTTATTGCTTTTCGACGCAGTGGTTCTTACCTACTACGTCAGTTGATTCTGAAGGTACGAATTATAAAGAGTTGTTTAAATAAATTATAAATTATTCATTTGAAATGTGTTTTTCTTGGTTTCCTTGAGTAATAACTACTTCAGACAGCAATAAAAACAAAATAAAATAAATTGGCTGGTTTTGGAGTCTATTTCAGACAGTCCGGGGTTATTGTGAAAAAATGGGTTGAGGACTGAGTACACAGCAGGCTATGCTTTCATAAAAGATCAAGGCGACTGGAGTGCCAGTTTCCGGAGTTTCCCAGGGATCAAAAATAAAAGACATGCCTATTTTCCGCATTTTTAACCGCTATTGAACCAATTACTAGATAATTTGAGATTTGCACGAATGAGTGATTTATAAAAACCTCTTTTAAATAAGGTCATATTTTGGATTACTACCTAAAATGAATGAAACGTTTTTGGTTTCTATCCTGAGTTTGAAAATGTAGTCCGCTTAAAATGATTTATCAATAAACAAAATACCTGATTGTTTTCTAATTTGTCACAAATGATTAAAGTTCGTTATTTGAATATATATGTATATATATATACCCAATAAATTGTA